>NC_069504.1:372566701-372599201 GCF_027579735.1 Bombina bombina | reverse complement strand
TTTAAAGGGACGCGTACAATATTGACAGCTAGGAAATCACTTATATATACAATACTACAGATGACAGCCGGAAGTTATTCAGCATTAGTGCAATTTTAAAGGGACGCATACAATATTGACAGCTCGGCAATCACTTATATATACAATACTACAGATGGCAGCTGTTACTTTATCGTTTACAGCAACATTGATCGATCACATTCGATGCACATTATACACAACTATGCACTTTCATTCATGTTAGCCTGGACGTGTGCTTGTTACTATAAGATCGCGTTTAAGAAATATTGATTACGCATATGAACAAACATTACAAACATGCACTGTATGTGTGATATTTGACACTTTCACATTGAGAATCATTGTTTGAAACTAACATTTCAGCAAACAACAAATAAACGCCCACTGTGAAAGCATTCGCGCCGCTCACATACAAACAAGTGAATACAATTAGCAATCATTACAAACTCACTACCATTGGACTAATTGTACTATACATCCCCCAAACAACATGGCCAATGCATCACTTGTGATCCACATCAGATCAAGTACTTACCTTGTTACGCTGTTTTGAAAGATGGATGACAATGACATGGTAGACGCTGCTGGTGCTGCTATTGGCGAACTAGCTGTTGGTCGAATCAGGCAGCCTCGGCGGCTCAGACTGAGACGAAGGGGTCATCTGGTTCGAGGTCCTCGTGTCTACAGGGTGAGACCCACCTTGGAAAACATGAGTGACTTTGAGGTTTTTGATAAGTATCGGCTCGATCGCGAACAGCTCATTGGCCTTTACGATCTTCTTAAACCTCATTTGGAGCCACGTATAAGAATAAGGACTGCTGTTCCCGCCATGAGTAGGATGCTAAGCTGTCTATACGTCCTGGCCTCCAGGAGTTTTCAATCCGGACAACTGTACATGCATGGCCTGGCTCAAGGTACATTCTCTGTGGTGTTTGATAACTTTCTGGACGCCATGGTACGTATCAGTAAGCAATACATAGGATTCCCACAGAATGATGGTGATTGGAGGCGCCTGAAGCGGGAATTCTTTGATATTGCTCAAATGCCCAATGTCTTGGGAGCCATAGATTGTACCCACATTGCGCTGCGTGCTCCAGTTGATGACTTGCCCTTCAAAAATCGCAAACATTTTCATAGCCTTAACGTGCAGTATGTTTGTGACGCACAGATGAGGATTATGCATGTGTCTGCAAATTTTGGAGGGGCTTGTCATGATGCCCACATCCTCTCTCTGTCGTCCCTGTGGAGACAGTTTGAGGAAAGACAAATGCCCCCTGGTTATCTCGTTGGTGAGTATTTGTGCACAACATGGTTAATTATTGTGACAATTGCCACTGTAGTTTTAAAATGTTAGCGTAATGTTCAGCTATAGGATGCAATTTAACCATATATTTTCCCCCCGCTAATGTCTACTTTTAGTTCAATGCAGATATGTAGCATGTCTTACCTTAAATGCTCAGAGAATGTAATGTAACCATGTAGTTATCATTTTACACAAGGCTTGATTTAGGAGAAATACGCATATGTAGCATGTCTTAGCTGAAATGGGAAGATATTAGCTAATGCAATTTAACCATGTCATTGTCTCTTTCCGCAAATGTCTTTTAGTTCAATGCAGATATGTAGCATGCCTTACCTTAAATGCTCAGAGAATGTAATGTAACCATGTAGTTATCATTTTACACAAGGCTTGATTTAGGAGAATTACGCATATGTAGCATGTCTTAGCTGAAATGGGAAGATATTAGCTAATGCAATTTAACCATGTCATTGTCTCTTTCCGCAAATGTCTTTTAGTTCAATGCAGATATGTAGCATGTCTTACCTTAAATGCTCAGATAGAGAATGTAATGTAACCATGTAGTTAGCATTTTACACAAGGCTTGATTTAGGAGAAAAACGCATATGTAGCATGTCTTAGCTGAAATGGGAAGATATTAGCTAATGCAATTTAACCATGTCATTGTCTCTTTCCGCAAATGTCTTTTAGTTCAATGCAGATATGTAGCATGTCTTACCTTAAATGCTCAGAGAATGTAATGTAACCATGTAGTTATCATTTTACACAAGGCTTGATTTAGGAGAATTACGCATATGTAGCATGTCTTAGCTGAAATGGGAAGATATTAGCTAATGCAATTTAACCATGTCATTGTCTCTTTCCGCAAATGTCTTTTAGTTCAATGCAGATATGTAGCATGTCTTACCTTAAATGCTCAGAGAATGTAATGTAACCATGTAGTTATCATTTTACACAAGGCTTGATTTTGGAGAATTACGCATATGTAGCATGTCTTAGCTGAAATGGGAAGATATTAGCTAATGCAATTTAACCATGTCATTGTCTCTTTCCGCAAATGTCTTTTAGTTCAATGCAGATATGTAGCATGTCTTACCTTAAATGCTCAGAGAATGTAATGTAACCATGTAGTTATCATTTTACACAAGGCTTGATTTAGGAGAAAACATAATTTATGTAAGAACTTACCTGATAAATTCATTTATTTCATATTAGCAAGAGTCCATGAGCTAGTGACGTATGGGATATACATTCCTACCAGGAGGGGCAAAGTTTCCCAAACCTCAAAATGCCTATAAATACACCCCTCACCACACCCACAATTCAGTTTAACGAATAGCCAAGAAGTGGGGTGATAAAAAAGTGCGAAAGCATATAAAATAAGGAATTGGAATAATAGTGCTTTATACAAAAATCATAACCACCACAAAAAAGGGTGGGCCTCATGGACTCTTGCTAATATGAAAGAAATGAATTTATCAGGTAAGTTCTTACATAAATTATGTTTTCTTTCATGTAATTAGCAAGAGTCCATGAGCTAGTGACGTATGGGATAATGATTACCCAAGATGTGGATCTTTCCACGCAAGAGTCACTAGAGAGGGAGGGATAAAATAAAGACAGCCAATTCCTGCTGAAAATAATCCACACCCAAAATAAAGTTTAATGAAAAACATAAGCAGAAGATTCAAACTGAAACCGCTGCCTGAAGTACTTTTCTACCAAAAACTGCTTCAGAAGAAGAAAATACATCAAAATGGTAGAATTTAGTAAAAGTATGCAAAGAGGACCAAGTTGCTGCTTTGCAAATCTGATCAATCGAAGCTTCATTCCTAAACGCCCAGGAAGTAGAAACTGACCTAGTAGAATGAGCTGTAATCCTTTGAGGCGGAGTTTTACCCGACTCAACATAGGCAAGATGAATTAAAGATTTCAACCAAGATGCCAAAGAAATGGCAGAAGCTTTCTGGCCTTTTCTAGAACCGGAAAAGATAACAAATAAACTAGAAGTCTTTCGGAAAGACTTAGTAGCTTCAACATAATATTTCAAAGCTCTAACAACATCCAAAGAATGTAACGATTTCTCCTTAGAATTCTTAGGATTAGGACATAATGAAGGAACCACAATTTCTCTACTAATGTTGTTGGAATTCACAACTTTAGGTAAAAATTCAAAAGAAGTTCGCAACACTGCCTTATCCTGATGAAAAATCAGAAAAGGAGACTCACAAGAAAGAGCAGATAATTCAGAAACTCTTCTGGCAGAAGAGATGGCCAAAAGGAACAAAACTTTCCAAGAAAGTAATTTAATGTCCAATGAATGCATAGGTTCAAACGGAGGAGCTTGAAGAGCCCCTAGAACCAAATTCAAACTCCAAGGAGGAGAAATTAACTTAATGACAGGTTTTATACGAACCAAAGCTTGTACAAAACAATGAATATCAGGAAGATTAGCAATCTTTCTGTGAAAAAGAACAGAAAGAGCAGAGATTTGTCCTTTCAAGGAACTTGCGGACAAACCTTTATCTAAACCATCCTGAAGAAACTGTAAAATTCTTGGAATTCTAAAAGAATGCCAAGAAAAATGATGAGAAAGACACCAAGAAATATAAGTCTTCCAGACTCTATAATATATCTCTCTGGATACAGATTTACGAGCCTGTAACATAGTATTAATCACAGAGTCAGAGAAACCTCTTTGACTAAGAATCAAGCGTTCAATCTCCATACCTTTAAATTTAAGGATTTGAGATCCTGATGGAAAAAAGGACCTTGCGACAGAAGGTCTGGTCGTAGCGGAAGAGTCCACGGATGGCAAGAGGCCATCCGGACAAGATCCGCATACCAAAACCTGTGAGGCCATGCCGGAGCTACCAGCAGAACAAACGAGCATTCCTTCAGAATCTTGGAAATTACTCTTGGAAGAAGAACTAGAGGCGGAAAGATATAGGCAGGATGATACTTCCAAGGAAGTGACAATGCATCCACTGCTTCCGCTTGAGGAACCCTGGATCTGGACAGATACCTGGGAAGTTTCTTGTTTAGATGAGAGGCCATCAGATCTATTTCTGGAAGTCCCCACATTTGAAAAATCTGAAGAAATACCTCTGGGTGAAGAGACCATTCGCCCGGATGTAACGTTTGGCGACTGAGATAATCCGCTTCCCAATTGTCTATACCTGGGATATGAACCGCAGAGATTAGACAGGAGCTGGATTCCGCCCAAACCAGAATTCGAGATACTTCTTTCATAGCCAGAGGACTGTGAGTCCCTCCTTGATGATTGATGTATGCCACAGTTGTGACATTGTCTGTCTGAAAACAAATGAACGATTCTCTCTTCAGAAAAGGCCAAGACTGAAGAGCTCTGAAAATTGCACGGAGTTCCAAAATATTGATCGGTAATCTCACCTCCTGAGATTCCCAAACTCCTTGTGCCGTCAGAGATCCCCAAACAGCTCCCCAACCTGTGAGACTTGCATCTGTTGAAATTACAGTCCAGGTCGGAAGCACAAAAGAAGCCCCCTGAAATAAACGATGGTGATCTGTCCACCACGTTAGAGAGTGTCGTACAATCGGTTTTAAAGATATTAATTGAGATATCTTTGTGTAATCCCTGCACCATTGATTCAGCATACAGAGCTGAAGAGGTCGCATGTGAAAACGAGCAAAGGGGATCGCGTCCGATGCAGCAGTCATAAGACCTAGAATTTCCATGCATAAGGCTACCGAAGGGAATGATTGTGACTGAAGGTTTCGACAAGCTGAAATCAATTTTAGACGTCTCTTGTCTGTTAAAGACAGAGTCATGGACACTGAATCTATCTGGAAACCCAGAAAAGTCACCCTTGTCTGAGGAATCAATGAACTTTTTGGTAAATTGATCCTCCAACCATGATCTTGAAGAAACAACACAAGTCGATTCGTATGAGATTCTGCTAAATGTAAAGACTGAGCAAGTACCAAGATATCGTCCAAATAAGGAAATACCACAATACCCTGTTCTCTGATTACAGGCAGAAGGGCACCGAGAACTTTTGTAAAAATTCTTGGAGCTGTAGCTAGGCCAAACGGCAGAGCCACAAACTGGTAATGCTTGTCCAGAAAAGAGAATCTCAGGAACTGATAATGATCTGGATGAATCGGAATATGCAGATAAGCATCCTGTAAATCTATTGTGGACATATAATGCCCTTGCTGAACAAAAGGCAAGATAGTCCTTACAGTTACCATTTTGAACGTTGGTATCCTTACATAACGATTCAATATTTTTAGATCCAGAACTGGTCTGAAGCAATTCTCCTTCTTTGGTACAATGAAGAGATTTGAATAAAATCCCATCCCCTGTTCCAGAACTGGAACTGGCATAATTACTCCAGCCAACTCTAGATCTGAAACACAATTCAGAAATGCTTGAGCTTTTACTGGATTTACTGGGACACGGGAAAGAAAAAATCTCTTTGCAGGAGGTCTCATCTTGAAACCAATTCTGTACCCTTCTGAAACAATGTTCTGAATCCAAAGATTGTGAACAGAATTGATCCAAATTTCTTTGAAAAAACGTAACCTGCCCCCTACCAGCTGAGCTGGAATGAGGGCCGCACCTTCATGTGGACTTAGAAGCAGGCTTTGCCTTTCTAGAAGGCTTGGATTTATTCCAGACTGGAGATGGTTTCCAAACTGAAACTGCTCCTGAGGATGAAGGATCAGGCTTTTGTTCTTTGTTGAAACGAAAGGAACGAAAACGATTATTAGCCCTGTTTTTACCCTTAGATTTTTTATCCTGTGGTAAAAAAGTTCCTTTCCCACCAGTAACAGTTGAGATAATGGAATCCAACTGAGAACCGAATAATTTGTTACCCTGGAAAGAAATGGAAAGTAGAGTTGATTTAGAAGCCATATCAGCATTCCAAGTTTTAAGCCATAAAGCTCTTCTAGCTAAAATAGCTAGAGACATAAACCTGACATCAACTCTGATAATATCAAAAATGGCATCACAGATAAAATTTATTAGCATGCTGAAGAAGAATAATAATATTATGAGAATCATGATCTGTTACTTGTTGCGCTAAAGTCTCCAACCAAAAAGTTGAAGCTGCAGCAACATCAGCCAAAGATAAAGCAGGTCTAAGAAGATTACCTGAACACAGATAAGCTTTTCTTAGAAAGGATTCAATTTTCCTATCTAAAGGATCTTTAAACGAAGTACCATCTGACGTAGGAATAGTAGTACGTTTAGCAAGGGTAGAAATAGCCCCATCAACTTTAGGGATTTTGTCCCAAAATTCTAATCTGTCAGACGGCACAGGATATAATTGCTTAAAACGTTTAGAAGGAGTAAATGAATTACCCAATTTATCCCATTCTCTGGAAATTACTTCAGAAATAGCATTAGGAACAGGAAAAACTTCTGGAATAACCACAGGAGATTTAAACACCTTATCTAAACGTTTAGAATTAGTATCAAGAGGACCAGAATCCTCTATTTCTAAAGCAATTAGTACTTCTTTAAGTAAAGAACGAATAAATTCCATTTTAAATAAATATGAAGATTTATCAGCATCAATCTCTGAGACAGAATCCTCTGAACCAGAAGAGTCATCAGAATCAGAATGATGATGTTCATTTAAAAATTCATCTGTAGAGAGAGAAGTTTTAAAAGATTTTTTATGTTTACTAGAAGGAGAAATAACAGACATAGCCTTCTTGATGGATTCAGAAACAAAATCTCTTATGTTATCAGGAACATTCTGCACCTTAGATGTTGAGGGAACTGCAACAGGCAATGGTACATTACTAAAGGAAATATTATCTGCTTTAACAAGTTTGTCATGACAATTAATACAAACAACAGCCGGAGGAATAGCTACCAAAAGTTTACAGCAGATACACTTAGCTTTGGTAGTTCCAGCACTAGACAGCGATTTTCCTGAAGTATCTTCTGACTCAGATGCAACGTGAGACATCTTGCAATATGTAAGAGAAAAAACAACATATAAAGCAAAATTGATCAAATTCCTTAAATGACAGTTTCAGGAATGGGAAAAAATGCCAATAAACAAGCTTCTAGTAACCAGAAGCAAAGAAAAAATAAGACTGAAATAATGTGGAGACAAAAGCGACGCCCATATTTTTTGGCGCCAAATAATACGCCCACATTGTTTGGCGCCTAAATGCTTACCCTAAATGACGCCACATCCGGAACGCCGACATTTTTTGCGCAAAAGGACGTCAAAAAATGACGCAACTTCCGGTGACACGTATGACGCCGGAAACAGAAAAGATTTTTTGCGCCAAAAAAGTCCGCACCAAGAATGACGCAATAAAATGAAGCATTTTCAGCCCCCGCGAGCCTAACAGCCCACAGGGAAAAAAAGTCAAATTTTTAAGGTAAGAAAAAATGATTGATTCAAACGCATTATCCCAAATATGAAACTGACTGTCTGAAAATAAGGAATGTTGAACATTCTGAGTCAAGGCAAATAAATGTTTGAATACATATATTTAGAACTTTATAAATAAAGTGCCCAACCATAGCTTAGAGTGTCACAGAAAATAAGATTTACTTACCCCAGGACACTCATCTACACGTTTGTAGAAAGCCAAACCAGTACTGAAACGAAAATCAGCAGAGGTAATGGTATATAAATAAGAGTATATAGTCGATCTGAAAAGGGAGGTAAGAGATGAATCTCTACGACCGATAACAGAGAACCTATGAAATAGACCCCGTAGAAGGAGATCACTGCATTCAAATAGGCAATACTCTCCTCACATCCCTCTGACATTCACTGCACGCTGAGAGGAAAACCGGGCTCCAACTTGCTGCGGAGCGCATATCAACGTAGAATCTAGCACAAACTTACTTCACCACCTCCATAGGAGGCAAAGTTTGTAAAACTGAATTGTGGGTGTGGTGAGGGGTGTATTTATAGGCATTTTGAGGTTTGGGAAACTTTGCCCCTCCTGGTAGGAATGTATATCCCATACGTCACTAGCTCATGGACTCTTGCTAATTACATGAAAGAAATACGCATATGTAGCATGTCTTAGCTGAAATGGGAAGATAGAGAATAATATTGAACTAGATATTTTTAAGTTAAAATAAACATTTGTTAATGTATTATCGTGTACCAAAATTTTTATTGTACTACAAATACTATTTTGAGGATTTTGTTGGAATTATGTTTTGTTCATAATTTATAGGTGATTCTGGGTACATGAGCCGGCCTTGGCTCATTACCCCCTTGCGTAGCCCGACTGATGTGTCTGAGGAGCGCTACAATAGGGCTCATAAGAGAACCAGGGCGGTGGTTGAACGGATGTTCGGCCTCCTGAAGATGAGGTTCAGGTGCCTGGACAGGTCGGGAGGAGCCCTCCAGTACAACCCAAAGAAGGTGGCTAAGATCGTTGTAGCCTGTAGCGTCCTGCATAATATTGCACAGCGGGCTGGGATGCTGCAGGCCGTCCGGCCGGACAGAAACCTCCTCAGAGATGAGGAGGATGATCCTGTTCTAGAGGGGCCATTCCGGGACGAGGGCCTCAATGTCAGAGCAGACATCATCAACCGCAACTTTAGACGGTAAAGAATAGAAGTTAGACTGGAGTCTTAACAATAGATGTGAACTGTAGGGAAATGACAAGTAGAGAATTGTGCAAACATGTTAGGATTGTTCATCAAATGCTAAAAATGTGTTTCATTTATTAATATAGGTCATGCTCTGGCCATTGGGTCCTGTAGCGAGTCTTTGCCACCTGGTTTTTAAAGAGGACATCAGCTGGTAAGTATAAATGTCTGGACTGTTGCTGGCATGAATTGTACACAAATACATCATATGGCATACATTTTATAAACTAGTACTTAGTTTACACATTACTTAAAATGTAAATACTCAGAAAGGGATCCTCTAGCATAACTATCCTCTATCATGACTATGGTTCAATGTCACACATTAGAGGTTTGTTCTGCTCAATATGACTCATCTTCACACTTGATAGAACATAACACAAGATGCTACACAGTAAGCTAGTGACAGAAATTTCTTATGAAATGGGGGGTGGGAGAGGGCTAGAGAAATGATTCACACACTTGTAGTAATTTTGAATAAACCTTTTATGCCATTAGGGAGCTGACTTAATCTAAAGACTGAAAGGGAAGAATTAGAAGCCTGACAGTGAAGATTGCCCAGACTGACAGTGGAAAAAGCCAAGATTGAAATTGAAGTATACCAATGAGATCATGTCTGGCATTATCTTTCAAATCTGCTGACCTTGAAAAGCATACAAAGACATGTTCACATGGTAAGTGCCAACTATTTAATAGAATAAGGCTGTTGAGGCATCCTATTGGAGACACTTAGATGATTTTCAAATTTTTAGATGGTATTTCACAGTCCTCTATTTTTGAAATGATGAATAAGACACCTATTGAAGATCAACTGTTTAGCCCTGAATTGACTTTCAAAGACCATGCATTATCCAGGTTGGTGTACCAATGCATGCTAGTTAATAATCACAGGAAGAATGTTGATTATTGGTAGCTTACATAAATTAGTCATACATATTTCATCATTAGATATTTAAGGATCACAATCATAAAAAGGAATACATATTATAGTTGATATAGAGGTATTTGAATGGACATGAAATATTACATTTATGTTCAACATATATATTATAGAAATTTGATATACATTTTTATGTATAATTCGAAAATCATATATATTTTTTGAAAATATAATTAATAAATATCTTTAAAAAATGTTGAACAAAGTTAGAGCATAGACACAAGATGATTGTAAATGTATTTTATGATTCTTTGACTACGTGTGTATTAACTTTTGTAAAAAAAAAATTTACATTTCAGATTGGCATCTGATGACTTCCAGGAATATATTTTTATTTTTGGTTCAGAAACTATTAAATTTTAAAATGGTAATAATATAAAGTTTAGTATTAAATACACTATTTGGAACAGATTATAATAAATATCCATATAATCTGTCAATAAAAATCCATTTGACTCCCATGACTGGTAGTTGTCTATTTGACAAGCACATGCATAAGATCAAATAATGCTTTAATTGTTGAAAATCCACCGATTCAGAGAATATTACATTAAACTATCTTTTTTAACATTCATTGGGGAGTGAGATCCATCGATGCTTTTCTTTAGAAATTATTAGATGTTAAAATAATTTCGGATATGTAGTCAATTTCTCAAAAATTAATTTTTTTCACTTTTAAGAAGGGGAAGTGGTTCAATTACATTAAAGTGACAGTGTTGTTGAATGTAAAATTAATTTTATAAGATCTTGTATCTTCCTTAGGTATCTCAAAACATTATTTGCAAAATTTATTAAAATTTTACATTTATAAATGGTAGGTCATTTAACTTTATATTTTTCACAAGCTAGTTATTGGATGGCAGGTTAATCAATTTGATTTTCTAGTGGAGTCATTTAACTATAGTTAATAATATTATGTAGTTTTTAAAATCTTACCTCTTGGGTTAGACATCACATATCTATATATAATTTTCATTCCCCTTTAGTTTATTTTGACAATGTTAAATCCACATTACAAATGTTTTGGTCCTTAAAGGGACATTCACAAAGTATATTGTGTATTGATTTTTAAATTATTCATAAAATAATTTAAACATATTTAGAAAGTACTATAGAATTACATTCAGTCTTTAAATATACTTTGTAAAAAAAAAAAACAATGCACAGATCTTAGTCAATTACATAAGGTATCTATGTGCAACCAACAATCAGCATCAAAATAGCCTATGTAGATATGTATTTAATAAAAAAAATATATAATTACAATGTAATGATTGAATACCAAAACATATTAAGTTGTTCAAATATTATAATCTTATCCAAAATGCATACATAACATATAGCTTAATGTCCCTCTAAGCTGAAGACTCCGAAATACCTCCTTTACATTATATATTTCAGTCAGTGTGTAAATCAATCCAGAAGTTAATCAAAATTTTATTGACTCATATGTTATACTAATTTATCAAAAGGAAGGTGCCTAGGTTTCTGATATTTCAAGCATTATTGTGAAATGTTTATTTAAAGGGACATGAACTAAAAATATACTTAAAGGGAGACAGTTAAAAAATTAATGATTTATACATTCTGAATGAGTATTCTATTTTAAGCAAATTTAAAAATTGTCTCATATTATGAATGCTCCTTGTGATTTTGCTATCATTAATTTAAAAATAAGGCATTAAATAGATAATTTATTAGCTTCAGTACTCTGGACTGAACTTGTTTTTTTGTGGTGGATTAATTTATCCAACAATCATCAAGGACAACCCAGGTTTTTGAAAAAATTGTCCGTAATCTCAAATATCATTATTGATTTGCAAAGAAAGATAACAAGATAATTGTTAACATTTGAGAATCGGATTAAATTATAACGTTGATTAACATTTCATGCTCAATCTGAATCACCAACGCTAAATTTGTTTGGACAGTGTCCCTTTAAGAGATTTAAAGGGCTCCATGTACTAAGCCGTCAATTCATCCGTCATTTTAGACGCGGATAAACTCGCCGTTACTCGCCGCGGGCGAAATGGTGTCCGCTGTCACTATGTACTAATAATCCCCCAATAAATAGACAAGTCTAGCCTGCCGCGAGCAGTGGCGGATTATTGATAAATTTGACGCCTCGCTCGCCGCGACTAAGCTAATGTACTTAACTTTCAGTTGAATTGTCTGGCCAATTATTAACACGTGACATGCAAGGTGTCACGAACATCATAGTAGTCGCGGGAATAGAATTTTGCTCCTATAAAAGTTCAACTTATCTAAACAACTTTATTATTGTTCAAAATTTTTTGAAGAGTGATAACAGAGCGTTATTTTTGTAATATTTATTTACAATTTGGATATGGCTTCATCTGGATCTGATAATATATAAATATTAATATAAAAATAATTATAAAGATTGACAACTATACAATACAAATTTAAAATATAGATTACTCTTTAATTACAGTCGACAAATTTGGCGCAATTTATGTACATGGAAATGAGAGACGAATTAGACGCCAGTTATGCTGTACAATGCTGATATTACTGCCTTTTATATATGTCTAGACTGGCGTCTAGATTGACTTTCCTATTGTTTTGTACCTTGCCCGCCACCTAAAAGGTGGCGAGGCAAAAATAACGAGGTGGGAGCGGAAATTGTAGCGAGCGGACAAATAGATTTTTTAGTACATTCGTTTTTGGCGAGTTGGTGGTCAAATGTGTCTAATTACAGTGAAAAATGGAGAGGTAGCGAGGTTTGGCGGATAAGTACGCTCGCAATTTTAAAGATGCGAGTTTGAACATAGTTGACGACTTTGTACATATCAGTTTGCGAGTTTTGACGCGAGATTTGTTGCAGGTAGCTCACTGACTGCTTAGTACATGGAGCCCAAAGAGTGTATTTACTTCTCTTCTTATCTTGACATACTTTGCTTGAAAAGCATATCGAGATAGGCTCAGTAGATGAAGATTGGTGGATGCACATAGATGCCTTATGTGATTGTCTCAACCATGTGCATTTAAATTTCTTCTGTTGAGGATATCTAAATACTAAGATACATTGATTTACATTTTAAAGTCTAAACAATCTTCTATCTCTACAGATCATTTGATACAATTGTTTGTTTGTAATGTCTATTTAAAAATAAAGACGCCATTGCACAATAACATATATGAGCACTTCAGACAAATACAAGCTCGAGGTTTATTTACTAATAACAAACAAACCTGTAGTTTAACATTTATAAACAGATTATCCAAGTGAATGACCTTATAACCTGAATTTGAACATTCAGAAATATTGCGTGGGAAACGCATCTTGAAACACCAGATTAGCATCTTTAAACATTAGAGTCTAATGTCACGCAATAGCACACAATCAGTGTGCATTATGAAATACATTTAATAGAGCAATATCAATACTTCACAATAAGTCAATAAATGGATTTTATGAACAATAAAGACATACAATATTAAATGTGTATTTGTATTAAAGAAACAGACCGTTATTAAACCGAGAAATGTCTACAACATTAATAATATGACAGTATTAGATGTTAAATAAAATTTAATCATTAATATTTAATGGATCACGGATATTAAATCTGCGTCACACATATCCGCATGACAGGCCCATGAGTTACAAATAAGTCTACATGAAAAATGAAGTTACAGCACCACCATGAGGTATGTGTAAGGAAGTTACTAAGATATGAAACATTAAGGAACGGCCAATCAGAGTTCATCACACAAACACAACTTGAGTCAGGATGGTCTCACAGACATTCTAACAATATTTCAAACTTTTATCCAATCAGATGTACAGATAACTTGTCCCATGGTGCATCTCATGTTTACTTCACCATATAAAAGTCCATTACACGTTGCCATCTTTGTCAGTTCTCTAATGCCTGCAGGAAGTATATCTGATTTAGGTTTTAAAAAAAATCGACAACCCAGCAGGCATGTCAGCTCCCATGTTCACCAAGGAGGAGAGCGCTGCACTGGTCCACGCCGTCAAGGACTTTTATCCCCAGCTGTTTGGGAACAAGAGGAGGTTGACAGATGCGCCTGTTAAGAAGGCCCTCTGGGAGTCTATCACCAATGCGGTTAGATTGGTGTGTGACGTCCAGAGGACCCAGGATCAGATCATGAGGAGATTCGGAGATATGAGGTTGCGGTTAACCAAAAAAGTCAACCTCATAAGGGACTGGGTACAAGCCCGTAAAAGAGGTGGCAAAAGAGAGGCCCCGCGGAAACTGTACCTACTCCCTTATGAGGTGACTTTATGCGAACTCCTCAATCTCCGGGTCCCCAAAAGATTCAGATCCTCGCCATCCTCGGCCTCCTCTTCTTCCCTCCCAGCTGCGGGATCTGAAAGTCCTGACGCGGGGGCCAGGGCAGCTGCTTCTCCGTCCGGTGGCCTGGGAGGAGGTGGAGAATCTGAACCAGGTAATTATCCAACTTCATATAATATCTTATTTTTTTTTTTTAAATCAATAAATGTGTATATAGTCAGATACTAAACCTATACAGATCTCACAACATACACTACATATGATGTTTAGATATCTGATTTTAGATTAGTGACACATGAAATAGGAATGATGTGTCTTGCGCTCTACAGAATATGCGTCACAGAGCGAAAATGGAATTGCGCATACACGTTAACATGGCTTTGCTGTAAGTGGCATTGCTTTATACATGTTGGTCAAATGACGGATGCGTAATTCCGATTTGAATCATTGCGCAATGATCGCGAAAATGGAATTGCGCATACACGTTAACATGTCTTTGCTGAAAGTGGCATTGCTTTATACATGTTGGTCAAATGACGGATGCTTAATTCCGATTTGAATCATTGCGCAATGATCGTGAAAATGGAATTGCGCATACACGTTAACATGGCTTTGCTGAAAGTGGCATTGCTTTATACATGTTGGTCAAATGACGGATGCTTAATTCCGATTTGAATCATTGCGCAATGATCGCGAAAATGGAATTGCGCATACACGTTAACATGGCTTTGCTGTAAGTGGCATTGCTTTATACATGTTGGTCAAAATGAAATGTGAATTATTATATATGTGAAGAATACAGTATTCTTATTTTCAATATTATACATAATAAAAAAAGAATAATCCAAATAAATTATAACATATGCACATCAATTGATGAGAATGAAATAACACCAAAAAATAATTAAAGCTACAGTAAACAACACAACTGATTGAAAATAACAGTACAGGATATATTTATCATGAATTGAATTGAGGAAACAATTAACTCATGGGACTACCAAAGGATTAATAGTTTAAAATTGATTTGCTAATAATGTAAAGATTTTAAACATGGCATGATTTGTATTAATGATATGCAATCCTCATTTAATATATTACAGATATGGATGTTGCTGCTGGATCCTTAAGGCAGGGCTTGTCACAGTATGGTATGTCTCATTTTAATTGACATTTGTCTTAGAAACATGGACAGAACATTACATACTAAATCCACATTGTTCAATATTTATATGTAATGTCCCTTTAATAGATGAAAATTAAAATATTCTTCGGATATGCTTAAATAACATATTAGATTTGAATTGCATGCTCAATCCCATTGATTACATCAACATATGGAGTAGAGAATTCATTAACACCAACATTGTCAAATCAATATAATTTTATATTAAAGGGATACTGATCTACTATTATTAATGTTGTCATTCAGATAGAGTATGCAATATTAATAAACATTTAAATATAATACTATCATCATATGTGAAATATTCTATTGCTAAATGTATTTTAAAATCAAGAATGTACGTTTATCTGCATCTCAATTTTGGTTGAACAACCTGGGTTTTTATTGATGATTGGTGGATACCTTCAACAAACAATATTTATTGAATACAATATTGCTTATCTGCCTTTAAGATTAAAATGTAGCAACATTAAAATTATAATAGGAGTCAATGTTAAATCATTTTGAACAGTTTGAACAGAGAAATCAATGATTTAAATTAATCATGTCAGTGTCCCTTTAATAAACAATAGATTCATTCATCTTTACATTCTTTGGATTAAACAATATTGATATATAATTCACATATTCACTGTTGGAGTTACTTTATAGATATCAGCATACTCTAACAGCACCATGATTACATATTTGTACTAATCAATTTTGTTTTGTATTGTGATAAATATGTGTTGTGTCCTAAACAAGATTACTGTACATTGCACAAATGGCTCGATGTGCCACATGTGTTTGTCTAGATTTGTCAACAGCTGCTCTTCAAAATGTGGTTTGTGTGTATTCTTTTAAGAACATTGATCAATGGGTATATTTAGATATGCAATAGCATCGTATGAGATGAGTTTGATGTCTAATATAGTCTGAAATTAAACATATGTTCAATACATCATTTTTAACAGAATCCCCTTGATTCAATCAAGCATTTTCTGGTTTAATGACTGCTCTATTCTTCACATTTTCAAGTTGATTAATCTTAAAATTCGATACAGATGTGATTTAGTGATATCCCAAATGTGTTTCCTAATATATATCTATATCATTCATAGAGAGAGTTGGTGTGGTGAGCCCACAGGAATCCAGCAGTGACATAGAGCCGCCTTTGCGGTCTCCTGGTAAGTCCATTGACTCATTTATATGTCATTGAATGTGTATTGGTAATCAATATTATGAGCATGATTCTGATGAAGCATAACATTTGAAACAAACATACAATTTTCTCTTCTGATTATATATTAATTTTCTTTTAATATTGAAAGATTAATAATTAAAACTTTATTAGTCTACACATTTGTTATTCAGAAGATGTATAGCATATGTTTGTTTCCATGTTCTTTTTTGACAACAGTCATCAAGTGATACACACATGAGAAATCTTAAATGTTCTATGTACTATGCTTTTATGATTTGTAAATTAATACAAACAATACATCGAAAATATGAATCATTGAGAATAACAAATCTAATGTAATTTGTATGCTCCATCAAAATGATGTAAATCATAACTTTGGGTGTGTATATCTTTAATGCAACATTGATGTGTGTCTTTGAACAACAGTAACATATGTTATAATATCTGTTCTTAACGTGTACACAACATGTTATGTTTTACAGAGATGGATTTAACATATGTGACGGAGGAGGAAGAGGCTGCCTTGGAGTCTAATGGTATGTGAAATATATCTATCATGTTTCCAACATGTTGCTTTATTTGAAATAATTTCATTGAAGACATTCAAAGTCTACAGCTTTTGCACTTTAAAAAGGAATATTATTTGTCTGTTCAAATACACTACTGCCCCCTTTCTATATCAG
This sequence comes from Bombina bombina, assembly GCF_027579735.1. Lineage (NCBI taxonomy): Eukaryota > Metazoa > Chordata > Amphibia > Anura > Bombinatoridae > Bombina > Bombina bombina. The sequence continues at coordinate 372,581,975 of NC_069504.1, read as the reverse complement.
GCAGCATGAAATATTTTTATTTTTAAAAAATGTATAATTCATGCCATCATTATGTCACATGCATATTCCAGGCCAAAACACAATAATAATGTTATAATTGTACAGACAGTAATTGATATTCATCTGAGTGCCTATATGCATACCATATCCTCATTTCATAATTGTTTACAAATTCAAACACACTTCTAAGTATATTGAGAACATAATAAATTTGAAATGCGTTGATTTGATTTCATGATGTATGAGATGTTAATATATATTTATTAAATTTTCAGATGGATCCACCACTTCTGGTCATCTGGTTTCCGCCCCTGCCCAGTCCCCTGACCAGTCACAGACCCCTCCCCATGCCCAGACCCCTGCCCATGCCCAGACCCCTGCCCATGCCCAGACCCCTGCCCAGACCCAGACCCCTGCCCATGCACAGACCACTGTCCATGCCCAGACTCCTGCCCATGCCCAGACCCCTGCCGGCCCTTCCCATTTATCATTTCCTGCCCCTCCCAAAAAACGCCCATACAACCCCCTTCGCCGCTCTCCCCGTATTATGGCCCATACAGCTGCCCAGACCCCAACTCCCCACTCCCCAGCTGTACGGCCTACCCCGGAGCATCAGCTCATCCCTCCCCAAGCCAATCCCATCCCTCCCCAAGCCAATCCCATCGCTCCCCAACCCAATCCCATCCCTCCCCCCTGTCTCAACCTTCATTGTCCTGGGTGTCGGATTGTCCTTCCCAGGCACAGCTGTAAGTATCATTCAAAATCAACATTATAAGATACTTAAAGGTACACTGAAGGAAAATATTTTCTATTGTGATTCAAATAGAGCATGCAATGTTAATCAAATTTATAATTTACTACTCTTATGAATTATTCTTCATTCTCTTGATATCTTTATTGAAACAAAGAAATGCCTATAATTATTTTAAAAAATAAAATAATTGTGGACATCATTTCTTTATTGTTGGATGAATGTATCCATCAACCAGCAGGGACAAACAAAGTTGATAAACAAATATGGCCTGCCCTAAAAACCGACATTCTTGCATTCAAAATCTAGCTATAGAATTCAAACATTTAAAGAATATGTGTAATTTTTAAATATTTGTAATGTCATGCTCTATCTGAATCAGTCAATTAAATATTTAGGTTCAGTGTCCCTTTAATTGGATATCACTACATATACCAATCACCACTACTTGGATCCAACAATTAATGTACAAATGTTTATACATTATCTCTTGTCTAACCCAGTGGGAATGTAATTTCTTCAGGTTGCTATGTTTACACAGCTTGTCCTCAATGCCAAAATGTTTAAGGATAGGTGTGCCTACCACAGTATAATTAAAATATTTAAATTGCTAATGTAAGTACAATGTAAATCCTTTAACAAGATTTTATACACTCAAGCTGTATAAGTGGATCATCTAAAACCAATTAAAGGGGACAACATGTTTGAGTAAACTGTCCCTTTAATGATTTCGGTCTGTCTGAATAACATAATTCATGTGTAAAGAATAAATTTAAACTAATTGATGTAAAGAATGATTTGTCTTTATGATGACAATGTATCTTTTCTATTTTTTTCGTCTGTTGTGAAATTATCATTAATATTTAATTTATTCTTTATTTTAGGCTGTGACTCAGCATGGCTCATGCTAGAAGGGATAGCAAGAGTAGAGCAGGCCATGTTGAGGAACGCAGCTGTCCTGAGAGGGATGAACGACACCATGCAGGCCCAGCTCCGGGTTCAGGCCTTGACTCTGCGTGAAATTAGGCGATTAAGTTCAAGGCCTGAATCTGGAGCTGGACATGCACAGGACGATGAAGAGGATGACCAGTAAGTGGAGGATCTGGAGATGCTCCAAGGTGGCAGATAAGAATCCTCCGTCCACATGTTGATGTTTTTTTTATTGTTGCCATTTGGCCTTTTTAAAAGTTTATTGTTGTGCCTGTTGCACTCTTTTACCTTGTCATATGTCTCCAATGGGGCTATGGTGGCCCTTGGCAACTCTCTTCATGGACTGTGATGCACTGTTTTACCTTGTTATATGTCTCCAATGGGGCTATGGTGGCCCTTGGCAACTCTCTTCATGGACTGTGATGCACTGTGTTACCTTGTCATATGTCTCCAATGGGGCTATGGTGGCCCTTGGCAACTCTCTTCATGGACTGTGATGCACTGTGTTACCTTGTCATATGTCTCCAATGGGGCTATGGTGGCCCTTGGCAACTCTCTTCATGGACTGTGATGCACTGTGTTACCTTGTCATATGTCTCCAATGGGGCTATGGTGGCCCTTGGCAACTCTCTTCATGGACTGTGATGCACTGTGTTACCTTGTCATATGTCTCCAATGGGGCTATGGTGGCCCTTGGCAACTCTCTTCATGGACTGTGATGCACTCTTTTACCTTGTCATATGTCTCCAATGGGGCTATGGTGGCCCTTGGCAACTCTCTTCATGGACTGTGATGCACTGTGTTACCTTGTCATATGTATCCAATGGGGCTATGGTGGCCCTTGGCAACTCTCTTCATGGACTGTGATGCACTATTTTACCTTGTCATATGTCTCCAATGGGGCTATGGTGGCCCTTGGCAACTCTCTTCATGGACTGTGATGCACTGTGTTACCTTGTCATATGTCTCCAATGGGGCTATGGTGGCCCTTGGCAACTCTCTTCATGGACTGTGATGCACTGTGTTACCTTGTCATATGTCTCCAATGGGGCTATGGTGGCCCTTGGCAACTCTCTTCATGGACTGTGATGCACTCTGTTACCTTGTCATATGGCTCAAATATTCCTTATTTTTACAAGATTTTTTCTAAACGTTGTTGATGTTTTCTTACATACTAATAAAAGACATGTAATTGCACGATTCTTTGTCCTCATTCTTCATGTTATTTTTTTTAAAGCTCGAGTTTATCTTGTTGATCCTTAAAGGGACCTACCAAAAATATTTTTATATTAAAAATCATATATGTAAGATAATTGTAAATGACTTTAAGATTAACATCTCCAATGTAATCTTATTATTTGTCTTTATATATTTTTCTCTTAGCTTTATCATTGCATGATTATGATTAGCATAGTAATTGTTTTATATATGTATATATAGATTGTTATTTGTGTATATATATATATATTTCAATTTTCACATCCATGTGTGTATTTAGAAACTCTGCATGAATTGATGCACCTTTAACAAATGATCTGAGGATTGATACAATGATATAATCCCTGTAAAGGGTTCATTTTATTGAAATAGTATTGTCTATGTGTATCCTCTTTTTAAAAACAAAATAATGTCCCTTTAAGGGATGGTGAGCACAATTGTTAATGAATGTATTTCCATTTCTAAAGCGTTTTTGTCCTTTTTACATGAACAAGGACATATAATCTTATTAATAAACAATCTTATTGTAATGTTGACAGCACATGTATTTCATTTTCTATTCTATCTTATTGTAAAAGTGTAACCAAATAAATCTCTGTGTGTAATGCAAATATTTTAGATGATGAATATTTGTTTAAAAATATGTTAACAAAATAATTCTCCTCCCATATATGGCTATAGGTAGGCTGACCATATTTAAACTTGAATAAATGACACGTTTAATCAATCCATGTATCATTATTGTTATTCCAAAACAATCAAAACATATCTTAAAACATCAATGGCATATGTATTTCTCATGTGTATCTTTTAAATGTTAAAGATATACACCATAGCTATAGTTCAAGGGACAGTCAAGTCCGAAAAGATGATTCATGATTTGGTGACATTCCTAGATAGCAATCTAGAAACATACTAGTTCCTAAAATATAAATACGTTTTTTAGTGATATGCCAAGCTGTCAACTGAGTCCTTGTATTGGCTGCGGTTTTTCAGCTATCTCGGATGCGCCATGTTGCTCCAAACGTCACCTGCCAGACTGTCCAATGATTCATTGTATTGACTGACGTTCTTACGTGATCAAGAATGTTCCTTTTATTGGATGGCGTTTTTACGCGATCAAGGATGCGCCTTTTTTTTGGGGCGTTCTTACGTGATCAAGAATGTTCCTTTTATTGGATGGCGTTTTTACGCGATCAAGGATGCGCCTTTTTTTTGGCGTTCTTACGTGATCAAGAATGTGCCTTTTATTGGATGGCGTTCTTACGTGATCAAGGAAGCGCCATGTTAAGACGTCACATGCAAAGGTAAAAAAACGTATGATTGGATTATGTAGTCCCGCAATATTTGTTTGTGCACGTTAAACACGTTTGTGACTGCAGCCAATTTTAAAAACCTTGAGAATATGTATTATTTGCATCATGTTACATTGTTGACCCATAGCTGATAAAGACCACCACATTCTCTTTTGATGGATGTCTGGTTGAATAAACGAACGAAAGCAAAATGTTTTCATGCATATGATATTTCGAGGCAAGTGCAAATCTCTATAGTCCATGTTGTTTAATATGTTTGTCAACAATATGTTCCTTTTTCAGAAAAATGACTGTTGTTTTTAATGTTAAAGATATCTAATTAATAAATATGCGCTATTGTGTTAGAATAAAGTAATCAATATGCATTTAGCTTTATCATATGCTAAATATATGATGCCGACTTCTTCTAAATGTAATTTCGTTGTAAATTTTATTAAAGGTTCATTAGACACTCACATTATAAATCAAAATTTTTTATTTTGTCTCTAGTTAGATAGTCCATTGTTTAACAAATACACGTTTCATTTTGCTTCTGTTCAAAGAAAATGTAATTAATTATCAGACTCCTCGCCAAGCCTCTAAGTTTCATGTGAGTACCATCTCCAGCTTTCTCCTTTTTGTGTAAAGGGTCTTTTCATTTGTTAATGATGGTGTATTGTCTTGTTTTACGGTTGTAATGGGGGTTCATCTATATTTTCAATAGAGATAACCCGATTTTCTTTGAAAGTGTTTGAAGCTTTGTAATATTGATATCAGTATATGTTAATCTTGTTGTTTGTAGTAGTGTCTATTACATACAGTTCTGTTAAAAATATAGTATACTGTCCCTTTAATGCAAATGTTGATTTTTGTATCATGTATGAGTTCCACATTGTTTAATCTTCAAATATATTATTGTTAGCATATTTTCACCCCCCACTCCTAAAAGGACTTTAAACCATATTCATCGTTCAAACAAATGTCTTTCTTAAAAAAAATTAACACAATAATGTCTCTTTAAGAAAATATACTTTATTTAACACGTCAATATAAATCTGATTTCAATATTTAATTTTTGACCAAGTACATGTAGATATACAAACAAGCTTCAAATATGTGTTAGCATATGTCATTTTGTTAAAGGGACAGTTTAGAAAACAAATAATGTTTTGCATTATTATAAAAGTCAATTTTGTAATATCAATGATATCAAAGGTTTCTCACCAATTAATCATTTGTCTTTGTTTATTTAAATTTGCTAGCTAAACCTATGAGGTTCGTGTGCTCATTTCTTGGAGCTTGAAGAGTGCATGTAATCATTATACAATTTGACCACTAGAGGGCATTTGGATAGCATTTGTATATGTAAAACCTTGTGCTCATACAGCCTATTATTTACCATGTATTGATCATTGATATCTAAAAGGTTGTTATGTCAGAACAACAAATAAGTGGTCATTTTTCCTAGGCATAGATACAAGGTTAAGCACATAAGTCACACGTATTTCTCCATGTTTTGTTGTTTCCAACTTGATAATGCGTAATACAGTGTTTTCTTTGTAATCAATTTTCTGACTGTCCCTTTAAGCTGTGTTATTGGCATTCAAACAGTAATATGCCATCATGGATAATTGTAATGGTAATTTTGTTTGCGATTCGGGAAACAGTTTGGACATCACATCACAGAAACCAATCAATATCATGAACAAGGATAGGTATGTGATGATGTGGTTTTCACACACTTATAACCCACACTCTGCAAACAATCTTCCTCCATGGACCCGGTCCCATAGAAGTAGATTATATACAGAGTGTGGTCCACAAGTGTATGAAAACCACATCATCACATACCTATCCATTACACATTAAATAAAAAAAAAATTAAAGATGAAAATAAATACTTACTTCCTCTTCCTTCCCCTCTTCCCACAGGGCTGAGGCTCTGGGAGGGGCAACTGCCAACTCCGAAGAGTTCTCCTTGGAGAGGTTGTGGGAAGAGTGGAAGGAAGAGTACTGGGACGACCAAGGTGAGGAGGAGAAGATGGCTGAGGAGGAGAAGCTGGCTGAAGAGGAGAAGCTGGCTGAAGAGGAGGAGATGGCTGAAGAGGATGAGATGGCTGAAGAGGAGTAGATGGCCCGGCAGGAGTAGATGGCCCGGCAGGAGTAGATGGCCCGGCAGGAGTAGATGGCCCGGCAGGAGTAGATGGCCCGGCAGGAGTAGATGGCCCGGCAGGAGGAGATGGGCCGGCAGGAGCAGATGGGCCGGCAGGAGGAGGCCCAGCAGCAGGAGGCCCAGCAGCAAGAGGCCCAGCAGCAGGAGGCCCAGCAGCAGGAGGCCCAGCAGCAAGAGGCCCAGCAGCAAGAGGCCCAGTAGCAGGAGGCGGACCAGGAGGTAGACCAGCATGCGCCTCCCGGAAAAAATTGAACATCTCTTGGTGCAGATGAAAGATTCTGTTTTGGCCTTGTTCGATTCTATTGAGTATGTTTATTATTTGGTTTTGTCCTTCAATTATTTGATTTTGTCCATCAAGTATTCGAGTGCGGCCTTCGATATTTTGTATCCGGGAGTTACGCATCTGGTCTATGTAGTCCAGTAGAACCCGCACCTCCGCTATTTCCTCTTGTTGTGCTTGGCGGGGTACGCGTGCACGGAGGGGTGCCCGTGCACGGTGGGGTGCGGGTCCTTGAGGGTCCTCTGGTTCCGCGTGCTCCTCCTCTGCTTCCGGGGCCTCTTCATCAGCTTCCATGCGCTCTTCGTCACGGGGGGCCTCTTCCCTCCGAAGTGGAAATTCCTCCCCACCACTCTCATCCCGGGGAGATAGATGAGGCTGTGTTTCTTGTGCTGCCTCCTCCCCAGACTCTGTATATTAAAAAAAAAAAAGAAAATAAAAATGTATATATTAGCATATTTGCAAATCAAGCTTTAAATGACTTAGCTTACGATACAATTACAAATGCAGAATCATTAATCCACTTTGAAATCTAACAAACAATCAATACGATTTCCGCTTTTTCAAAACCGTGTTTGTGATATATCTGGTCAATGTGATTTTTTTCGCGTTTGTTTTCAGTCTGTTTAAATGCACACCTAACCTATAGCCTAGATACTGATGTAACCGCAAATTAATTGAATGCATGTAAACAACGTTATAGCATTAATCTGATCCTTAAAGGGACATGAAACCCAATGTTTTATCTTTCATGATTTAGAAGCATACATTTATTATCAACTTTCTAATGTACTTTTCTTATCTAATTAGCTTCATTCTCTGGATATTCTTTGCTGAAAAGCATATCTAAATATGCTTATAAGATGCTGATTGTTAGCTGAATATAGCTGCCTCCTGTGATTGTTTCACCGTGTGCATGGCTATTTCTTCATTAAAATATATCTCAAGAATGATTCAAATTAGGTAATATAAGTACATTTGAATGTTTTGACAAATTGTATTCGCTACCTCAATCATGAAAGTAAATGTTTGCGTATAGTGTCCCTTGAAATACATTCGTATGTGAAATTATTGTTCAATGAGCTTACCGTCAGATGAGAGTGGCAGGTTCCCGGTATCAATTCCTCCGATACCGACTATTTCCACCTCGGAGATGCTGGGCCGCAACATTTCCTCCCATCGGCAGTACTCTATTTCCAGGGCAGGTCCGCCACCGGTTCCTGCGGCATGTCGGGCCTCCAGACTTAACTTTTTCTTGAGATCCATCTTACAGTCCCGGTAGCGATGTTTTATCGAATCAAGATCTCTGTTCCGGCCACCCACTGCATTGACTGCATTTCTTATCTCATTCCAGAGCCTCCTCTTGTCAGTCGGGGTAGTCTTCTGGTGCTGCAGCCTCCTATACCTGGCCATATAGGCCTCTATGAGGGCCTCCTTCTCCTCCATCGAAAACCTCGCCTCCCTAGTCGCCTTGGCCTTCCCCTGTGACGATGCCCTCTGTTTCCCGGACTGTGAAGCCCTACTCTGTCCGCCATTGGGCCCAGCCACTTGTTCATCTTGAACCAAGTGGCTGGGTCCACCCACCGCTTCCACCCCCGCTTCCTGCCCCCCTTCCTGCTCTGTTCCTCTCCCCCTCCCTCTCCTCCCCCCTCTACCTCTCCCCTGCCTGGCCTCCATCTGTTCCCTAAACTAAACCCCAAATAATCAAACAAAAAGTGAGTGTGATGAAATGAAAGGGGGTCAAAATAAAGAACTAAAAAGACAAAAAAAGTGCTGAAAGTGTGAGAGGGATGTAAAAAAACAAAGAGGGTAAGGAGTATTTAAATAAACCAAAAGAAGAAGAAGACTAAAAGGAGGATATGTAAACTAAATGTAACTAGGGGATGGGTATGGGATGGGTATGGGGTATGGGATAAGAGTAAATGGGATGAAAGGGAATGGGACTACAGGGAATGGGGTATGGAGTGTAGTATGAGGGGGTAGGGGGTATGGAGTGTATGTAGTGTTATTGATAAGTGTATGTATGTATTGAATGTGTTTGCGTGTAAATGTGTTAAGTGTACAGAAAAATCACTCGCTCGCTAACTCACACTACTACTAATTCTCACTAACACACTACTACTAATTCTCACTAACAAACACTCCCACTAACTCTCACTAACTACCAGTAACTTACGCTCCCACTAACAACTCTCACTAACAACTCCCACTAACTCACTCACGCTCCCACTAACAGACTCTCTCCCACTCCCACTAACTCCCTCACGATAACACTAACAACTGACTCTCTCACGCTAACACTAACTCACTCACAATAATTCACCAACTCTCTAATATTAAACCTCCAATCTCCAAAGACCCAACAGCAACACAGTCAAAGAAGCTATGCTTGTGTGGTGCTTATATACCCTGTGTAAATGTTTAATGATGTACCAATTTCCCTTGTAATTAGTGTTCAGGTGTGCTTTATTAGCAATTAATATTAGTGCAATGTGTATTAGGTGTGTGAATTTGCGCATGCTCATTTTGAGTTAGTATTTGTGGAATGTGTAGAATGCGATGATGTCATAGTGGTCGTTTTCTCTAACATTGTCCAATAGTATTCTTTTTAAATGTGAATTTGCGATGGTGTGGTATTAGTGAAGTGTTGTATATGTATGTTTGTCCTAATATATAGTTATATTGAATGCGATTATTTTTCTAGTGTATGTATATATTTTGTATTCCTTGTTGTTATTTTGCGATTTTCCGCATCTTAAAGTATATGCGTATTCCCCATATTAAATTTTATTTCAAATCCCCCCGTTTGTGAATGTGTAATGCTTGTGTGCTTTGTTGATTGATTGTTGTTGTGACATTTGCGGCGTGTTATTGTTGTGCATGATGTGGTATGCGTCATATGACCGAGCTGTGCGTATTCTCGCGAGATCGAGTGTTAGGTGAAAAAAGCTATTTTTTTCCTTTCCCATTGATCTCTATGGGAGACTGTCTTACGCGGGCAGGATTACGCGTGTGACATACACGCGTTAGGAGCATCGTTAGATGGTCTGTTTTAAACTCTAAATACCGGAGTCAAACAATGCCGTGCGTTAGACATAAAACACGCATGGCGTTAGCAACCCATCTACCGCCGAACTCCAAATCTAGGCCTTAGTCGTACATGTTTCAGCCTCCACGGCCGTAATCATAGGCATACTCCCCTAACATATGGGAGGTGTTTTTATAGGGCTATCCTCCACCCAATTAAAAACAATACTAATTAACCCATTTGTTACCACTTAGGTATAATGATACAAATATATGAATCTAATGCAATATGGATACAAAATGCAGTTAATAATTACATTTGGAATCATTGGCAATTTTACATTTCTATAAACATATGGTATTTACAATTTCCCTTAGTGGTGAAAGATGTTAAAGTATTAAAAGTAATAAACTAATGAACAAAGCAAAAAACAAACAAAACATATAAAATATAAAATATATAACAGCAACACGTTGAGCAAAAAGTAAATAAATAAATAAAGCAGAAAAGCAAAAGACACATCAAGGTGAAAGATATAAAGAATATATAAAGAATATACATAAAAAAACATAATTTATGTAAGAACTTACCTGATAAATTCATTTCTTTCATATTAGCAAGAGTCCATGAGCTAGTGACGTATGGGATATACATTCCTACCAGGAGGGGCAAAGTTTCCCAAACCTCAAAATGCCTATAAATACACCCCTCACCACACCCACAATTCAGTTTAACGAATAGCCAAGAAGTGGGGTGATAAAAAAGTGCGAAAGCATATAAAATAAGGAATTGGAATAATTGTGCTTTATACAAAAAAATCATAACCACCACAAAAAAGGGCGGGCCTCATGGACTCTTGCTAATATGAAAGAAATGAATTTATCAGGTAAGTTCTTACATAAATTATGTTTTCTTTCATGTAATTAGCAAGAGTCCATGAGCTAGTGACGTATGGGATAATGATTACCTAAGATGTGGATCTTTCCACACAAGAGTCACTAGAGAGGGAGGGATAAAATAAAGACAGCCAATTCCTGCTGAAAATAATCCACACCCAAAATAAAGTTTAACGAAAAACATAAGCAGAAGATTCAAACTGAAACCGCTGCCTGAAGTACTTTTCTACCAAAAACTGCTTCAGAAGAAGAAAATACATCAAAATGGTACAATTTAGTAAAAGTATGCAAAGAGGACCAAGTTGCTGCTTTGCAAATCTGATCAACCGAAGCTTCATTCCTAAACGCCCAGGAAGTAGAAACTGACCTAGTAGAATGAGCTGTAATTCTCTGAGGCGGAGTTTTACCCGACTCAACATAGGCAAGATGAATTAAAGATTTCAACCAAGATGCCAAAGAAATGGCAGAAGCTTTCTGGCCTTTTCTAGAACCGGAAAAGATAACAAATAGACTAGAAGTCTTTCTGAAAGATTTAGTAGCTTCAACATAATATTTCAAAGCTCTAACAACATCCAAAGAATGCAACGATTTCTCCTTAGAATTCTTAGGATTAGGACATAATGAAGGAACCACAATTTCTCTACTAATGTTGTTGGAATTCACAACTTTAGGTAAAAATTCAAAAGAAGTTCGCAACACCGCCTTATCCTGATGAAAAATCAGAAAAGGAGACTCACAAGAAAGAGCAGATAATTCAGAAACTCTTCTGGCAGAAGAGATGGCCAAAAGGAACAAAACTTTCCAAGAAAGTAATTTAATGTCCAATGAATGCATAGGTTCAAACGGAGGAGCTTGAAGAGCCCCCAGAACCAAATTCAAACTCCAAGGAGGAGAAATTGACTTAATGACAGGTTTTATACGAACCAAAGCTTGTACAAAACAATGAATATCAGGAAGAATAGCAATCTTTTTGTGAAAAAGAACAGAAAGAGCAGAGATTTGTCCTTTCAAGGAACTTGCGGACAAACCTTTATCTAAACCATCCTGAAGAAACTGTAAAATTCTCGGAATTCTGAAAGAATGCCAAGAAAAATGATGAGAAATACACCAAGAAATATAAGTCTTCCAGACTCTATAATATATCTCTCTAGATACAGATTTACGAGCCTGTAACATAGTATTAATCACAGCGTCAGAGAAACCTCTTTGACGAAGAATCAAGCGTTCAATCTCCATACCTTTAAATTTAAGGATTTCAGATCCTGATGGAAAAAAGGACCTTGTGACAGAAGGTCTGGTCTTAACGGAAGAGTCCACGGTTGGCAAGAGGCCATCCGGACAAGATCCGCATACCAAAACCTGTGAGGCCATGCCGGAGCTACCAGCAGAACAAACGAGCATTCCTTCAGAATCTTGGAGATTACTCTTGGAAGAAGAACTAGGGGCGGAAAGATATAGGCAGGATGATACTTCCAAGGAAGTGATAATGCATCCACTGCCTCCGCCTGAGGATCCCGGGATCTGGACAGATACCTGGGAAGTTTCTTGTTTAGATGGGACGCCATCAAATCTATTTCTGGAAGTTCCCACATTTGAACGATCTGAAGAAATACCTCTGGGTGAAGAGACCATTCGCCCGGATGCAACGTTTGGCGACTGAGATAATCCGCTTCCCAATTGTCTACACCTGGGATATGAACCGCAGAGATTAGACAGGAGCTGGATTCCGCCCAAACCAAAATTCGAGATACTTCTTTCATAGCCAGAGGACTGTGAGTTCCTCCTTGATGATTGATGTATGCCACAGTTGTGACATTGTCTGTCTGAAAACAAATGAACGATTCTCTCTTCAGAAGAGGCCAAAACTGAAGAGCTCTGAAAATTGCACGGAGTTCCAAAATATTGATCGGTAATCTCACCTCCTGAGATTCCCAAACTCCTTGTGCCGTCAGAGATCCCCACACAGCTCCCCAACCTGTGAGACTTGCATCTGTTGAAATTACAGTCCAGGTCGGAAGCACAAAAGAAGCCCCCTGAATTAAACGATGGTGATCTGTCCACCACGTTAGAGAGTGTCGAACAATCGGTTTTAAAGATATTAATTGAGATATCTTTGTGTAATCCTTGCACCATTGATTCAGCATACAAAGCTGAAGAGGTCGCATGTGAAAACGAGCAAAGGGGATCGCGTCCGATGCAGCAGTCATAAGACCTAGAATTTCCATGCATAAGGCTACCGAAGGGAATGATTGTGACTGAAGGTTTCGACAAGCTGCCATCAGTTTTAGACGCCTCTTGTCTGTTAAAGACAGAGTCATGGACACTGAATCTATTTGGAAACCCAGAAAGGTTACCCTTGTCTGAGGAATCAATGAACTTTTTGGTAAATTGATCCTCCAACCATGATCTTGAAGAAACAACACAAGTCGATTCGTATGAAATTCTGCTAAATGTAAAGACTGAGCAAGTACCAAGATATCGTCCAAATAAGGAAATACCACAATACCCTGTTCTCTGATTACAGACAGAAGGGCACCGAGAACCTTTGTAAAAATTCTTGGAGCTGTAGCAAGGCCAAACGGCAGAGCCACAAACTGGTAATGCTTGTCCAGAAAAGAGAATCTCAGGAACCGATAATGATCCGGATGAATCGGAATATGCAGATATGCATCCTGTAAATCTATTGTGGACATATAATTCCCTTGCTGAACAAAAGGCAAAATAGTCCTTACAGTTACCATCTTGAACGTTGGTATCCTTACATAACGATTCAATATTTTTAGATCCAGAACTGGTCTGAAGGAATTCTCCTTCTTTGGTACAATGAAGAGATTTGAATAAAACCCCATCCCCTGTTCCTGAACTGGAACTGGCATAATTACTCCAGTCAACTCTAGATCTGAAACACAATTCAGAAATGCTTGAGCTTTTACTGGATTTACTGGGACACGGGAAAGAAAAAATCTCTTTGCAGGAGGTCTCATCTTGAAACCAATTCTGTACCCTTCTGAAACAATGTTCTGAATCCAAAGATTGTGAACAGAATTGATCCAAATTTCTTTGAAAAAACGTAACCTGCCCCCTACCAGCTGAGCTGGAATGAGGGCCGCACCTTCATGTGGACTTAGAAGCAGGCTTTGCCTTTCTGGCTGGCTTGGATTTATTCCAGATTGGAGATGGTTTCCAAACTGAAACTGCTCCTGAGGATGAAGGATCAGGTTTTTGTTCTTTGTTGAAACGAAAGGAACGAAAACGATTATTAGCTCTGTTTTTACCCTTAGATTTTGTATCCTGTGGTAAAAAAGTTCCTTTCCCACCAGTAACAGTTGAAATAATAGAATCCAACTGAGAACCAAATAATTTGTTACCCTGGAAAGAAATGGAAAGTAGAGTTGATTTAGAAGCCATATCAGCATTCCAAGTCTTAAGCCATAAAGCTCTTCTAGCTAAAATAGCTAGAGACATAAACCTGACATCAACTCTGAAAATATCAAAGATGGCATCACAGATAAAATTATTAGCATGCTGAAGAAGAATAATAATATCATGAGAATCATGATGTGTTACTTGTTGCGCTAAGGTTTCCAACCAAAAAGTTGAAGCTGCAGCAACATCAGCCAAAGATATAGCAGGTCTAAGAAGATTACCTGAACACAGATAAGCTTTTCTTAGAAAAGACTCAATTTTCCTATCTAAAGGATCCTTAAACGAAGTACCATCTGACGTAGGAATAGTAGTACGTTTAGCAAGGGTAGAATCGCCCCATCAACTTTAGGGATTTTGTCCCAAAATTCTAATCTGTCAGACGGCACAGGATATAATTGCTTAAAACGTTTAGAGGGAGTAAATGAATTACCCAATTTATCCCATTCTTTGGAAATTACTGCAGAAATAGCATTAGGAACAGGAAAAACTTCTGGAATAACCACAGGAGATTTAAATACCTTATCTAAACGTTTAGAATTAGTATCAAGAGGACCAGAATCCTCTATTTCTAAAGCAATTAGAACTTCTTTAAGTAAAGAACGAATAAATTCCATTTTAAATAAATATGAAGATTTATCAGCATCAACCTCTGAGACAGAATCCTCTGAACCAGAAGAGTCATTAGAATCAGAATGATGATGTTCATTTAAAAATTCATCTGTAGGGAGAGAAGTTTTAAAAGATTTTTTACGTTTACTAGAAGGAGAAATAACAGACATAGCCTTCTTTATGGATTCAGAAACAAAATCTCTTATGTTATCAGGAACATTCTGCACCTTAGATGTTGAAGGAACTGCAACAGGCAATGGTACTTTACTAAAGGAAATATTATCTGCTTTAACAAGTTTGTCATGACAATCAATACAAACAACAGCTGGAGGAATAGCTACCAAAAGTTTACAGCAGATACACTTAGCTTTGGTAGATCCAGCACTAGACAGCGATTTTCCTGTAGTATCTTCTGACTCAGATGCAACGTGAGACATCTTGCAATATGTAAGAGAAAAAACAACAACATATAAAGCAAAATTGATCAAATTCCTTAAATGACAGTTTCAGGAATGGGAAAAAATGCCAAAAAACAAGCTTCTAGCAACCAGAAGCAATGAAAAATGAGACTTAAATAATGTGGAGACAAAAGCGACGCCCATAATTTTTAGCGCCAATAAGACGCCCACATTATTTGGCGCCTAAATGCTTTTTGGCGCCAAAATGACGCC
>NC_069504.1:372559201-372561701 GCF_027579735.1 Bombina bombina | reverse complement strand
GTTCTCTTAGTGTTATGCCTAAGGCTCTAGTTGAAGGACTATATACCGTGGTAAAGGTCATCCGCTGCTCGTCTTTAGGATCGGTTCGGGTAGACATCGTGGTATCACTTTCCACTCCCATTCTACTTTGTTTAACAAGGTGCGGATTATATCCTTGTTGTACAAATCGTTGCTGCATCTCATCAAGTTGCTGGTGTCTTCTGGTCTCATCACTATTATTTCTTGCGGCCCGCTGCAGTTGGGCTTTCGGAATAGCCCTGAGGAGTGCAGTCGGATGGTTACTTGTGGCGTGTAGGATAGAATTCCTGTCCGTGGGTTTCCTAAACAACGAGGTACCCAAATAACCACTCTCTGTTTTGAAGATGTTTAGGTCCAGGAACTCAATACTTTCCAAATCATGTTTGAGTTTGAGTTTCACTGGATGATTGAGTGAATTCAATTCTTCAAACCATCTTTCCAACTCTGTAGCTGTACCCCTCCAAATAATTAGCAGGTCGTCTATATACCGTTTGTAGTATATCATTCCTGGATTCTGGTATATCTTCATCACATGTAGTTCGTAGTGCTCCATGTATAGATTGGCCAATGAGGGGGCCACGTTTGATCCCATGGCCGTACCTGATATTTGTTGGTGGTACTTTCCCTCGAACCTGAAATAATTGAGACGTAGGCTCAGGTCTAACAGATTTATCAGGAAGTCTCTAGGTGGACCAATATAGGGATGTTTGTCCAAAGCATCAGCCATATACTGTTTCCCAGTCTCATGTGGAATAATTGTGTATAAACTATTTACATCTGCTGTCGCCAAGATGTATGGCTCCTCGAACTTGATAGTTTTCAGTTCTGCAATCAGCTGTGACGAATCCCTAAGGTATGACCTCATATTTCTCACAAGGGGCTGAAGAAAGTGGTCCACATAGATAGCCAACCTAGAGGTGATGGAATTCCTGGCAGAGACAATTGGCCTCCCGGGAGGCTTCTCCAAAACCTTGTGGATTTTGGGAAGTGTGTACAGTATGGGACAGACTGGATATTTAATCCTCAGGAAACCAGCAATGTCTTCATCAATCCACCCTTCATTCAATCCTTCTTGGACCGCCTGCTGTATCAGAGTTTGGAAATTGTTAGTCGGATCCCTTTGAAGTGGTTGGTATGTCTCAGTGTCACTGAGTTGCTGTTTGATTTCATCACTATAGTATTTGTAATTTAATACAACCACCGCACCGCCCTTATCCGCGGTGCGGATCACAATGTCAGGGTCCCTAGACAACATAGTGATGGCAGCCTTTTCTTCTGGACTTAGATTAGTGTGAAATTTATTGGACTCATATCTTCTCAGATCTTGAGAGACCAATCTCATGTAGGTTTTGATGCTTGCGTTGTTGCTTGAGGGGTCAAACGAGCTTTTGTTCTTAAACTTGTGTGTGTCACCATCTGCGGACTGGACATTAAAGAATTCTTTTAGTCGCAGAGACCGCTGGAATTTCTGGCAATCGATATAATTGGTGAACTCATCACTCTTGCCTGAGGGTACAAAGCTCAAGCCTCTATTTAGCACCCTTCTCTCTACCGTGGTTAAAACTCTGTCACTGATGTTAACCACTAGGTCCTCAACAGGACCAGTGGTTGTTATTTTCTGGTCGGGAGTGGCGGTTTTCTCTCTCCAGCCCCCCCTCCGTATATGTGGCCTCTTCCTCGTCCTCTCTGGCCGGCTCTGGTAGTGACCCCCTGAAAAACCTGTTGCCCGGAGGGTTGGCCCCCACTTGTTCTGTCTTGGGTCAATGGTGCTTCTGTGTCAGATCCAGAGCTGCTGTCTACAGTTTGGAGAGATTGTTTTGTGTGGAATCTTTGTCTCCTACGCCGCGGGGGGAATGGTCTTCTGTTCTCGCCACTGTTTAACCATCGATAGACAGTCTTATCCTTATGGTCTTCGATTACTGTTTGCAACTTTCTGTTCTTGAATTGCACAAGGGTCTCTTTGTATTCTTTAATCTGGGAAGACAATTTGTCAAGCCACTGTTCAGATGAGTCCTCGGTCAGTACTGCAATCTTATCTCTTTCCCATTCCTGTATTTCCACTTTAACTCTTTCAAGTTGGTTTCTCACCTCTTCTGTGACCAAGAGAATAAGATCCAAGGAACATTTATTAAGTATTGCGCACCAGCGCTTGCAGAACTCAGGGTTGTTGCGTCCAATAGTAGGTTGATTACGTATCCTGAAGCCCCTAGGGATCATGAGCTTCCTATAATACTCTGAGAGAAAGACCCCATGTAGTCGTAAATCAACTTCCTTCTTTTTTAATTTCACCAAAGCCAAATAGATGGCTTGTGCCGTGTTGCCACCGGTAGTCTCCTCTTCAGGATTAAAAAGAATTCTGGCTGCGTCATCCACCGTAAAGGTTAGGGTCTGTGTGCTTTCTACGTCAGGTTCCATTATCAATTGCCACAGGTCAAGGATAAGACTGTCTATCGATGGTTAAACAGTGGCGAGAACAGAAGAC
>NC_069504.1:372541701-372554201 GCF_027579735.1 Bombina bombina | reverse complement strand
ACTTCTCTTTATCCAGATGAATTTTTAAATGAACATCATCATTCTGATTCTAATGATTCTTCTGGTTCAGAGGATTCTGTTTCAGAGGTTGATGCTGATAAATCTTCATATTTATTTAAAATGGAATTTATTCGTTCTTTACTTAAAGAAGTCCTAATTGCATTAGAAATTGAGGATTCTGGTCCTCTTGATACTAAATCTAAACGTTTAGACAAGGTCTTTAAATCTCCTGTAGTTATTCCAGAAGTTTTTCCTGTTCCTGGTGCTATTTCTGAAGTAATTTCCAGGAAATGGAATAAATTGGGTAATTCATTTACTCCTTCTAAACGTTTTAAGCAATTATATCCTGTGCCGTCTGACAGATTAGAGTTTTGGGACAAAATCCCTAAAGTTGATGGGGCTATCTCTACCCTTGCTAAACGTACTACTATTCCTACGGCAGATGGTACTTCCTTTAAGGATCCTTTAGATAGGAAAATTGAATCCTTTCTAAGAAAAGCTTATTTATGTTCAGGTAATCTTCTTAGACCTGCTATATCTTTGGCGGATGTTGCTGCAGCTTCAACTTTTTGGTTGGAAACTTTAGCGCAACAAGTAACAGATCATGATTCTCATAACATTATTATTCTTCTTCAACATGCTAATAATTTTATCTGTGATGCCATTTTTGATATTATCAGAGTTGATGTCAGGTTTATGTCTCTAGCTATTTTAGCTAGAAGAGCTTTATGGCTTAAAACTTGGAATGCTGATATGTCTTCTAAATCGACTCCACTTTCCCTTTCTTTCCAGGGTAATAAATTATTTGGTTCTCAGTTGGATTCTATTATCTCAACTGTTACTGGTGGGAAAGGAACTTTTTTACCACAGGATAAAAAATCTAAGGGTAAAAACAGGGCTAATAATCGTTTTCGTTCCTTTCGTTTCAACAAAGAACAAAAGCCTGATCCTTCATCCTCAGGAGCAGTTTCAGTTTGGAAACCATCTCCAGTCTGGAATAAATCCAAGCCTTCTAGAAAAGCAAAGCCAGTTTCTAAGTCCACATGAAGGTGCGGCCCTCATTCCAGCTCAGCTGGTAGGGGGCAGATTACGTTTTTTCAAAGAAATTTGGATCAATTCTGTTCACAATCTTTGGATTCAGAACATTATTTCAGAAGGGTACAGAATTGGTTTCAAGATGAGACCTCCTGCAAAGAGATTTTTTCTTTCCCGTGTCCCAGTAAACCCAGCGAAGGCTCAAGCATTTCTGAAATGTGTTTCAGATCTAGAGTTGGCTGGAGTAATTATGCCAGTTCCAGTTCTGGAACAGGGGCTGGGGTTTTATTCGAATCTCTTCATTGTACCAAAGAAGGAGAATTCCTTCAGACCAGTGCTGGATCTAAAAATATTGAATCGTTATGTAAGGATACCAACATTCAAAATGGTAACTGTAAGGACTATCCTGCCTTTTGTTCAGCAAGGGCATTATATGTCTACAATAGATTTACAGGATGCATATCTGCATATTCCGATTCATCCAGCTCACTATCAGTTTCTGAGATTCTCTTTCCTAGACAAGCATTACCAGTTTGTGGCTCTGCCGTTTGGCCTAGCAACAGCTCCAAGAATTTTTACAAAGGTTCTCGGTGCCCTTCTATCTGTAATCAGAGAACAGGGTATTGTGGTATTTCCTTATTTGGACGATATCTTGGTACTTGCTTAGTCTTCACATTTAGCAGAATTTCATACGAATCGACTTTTGTTGTTTCTTCAAAATCATGGTTGGAGGATCAATTCACTAAAAAGTTCATTGATTCCTCAGACAAGGGTAACCTTTTGGGTTTCCAGATAGATTCAGTGTCCATGACTCTGTCTTTGACAGACAAGAGACGTCTAAAATTGATTTCAGCTTGTCGAAACCTTCAGTCACAATCATTCCCTTCGGTAGCCTTATGCATGGAAATTCTAGGTCTTATGACTGCTGCATCGGACGCGATCCCCTTTGCTCGTTTTCACATGCGACCTCTTCAGCTCTGTATGCTGAATCAATGGTGCAGGGATTACACAAAGATATCTCAATTAATATCTTTAAAACCGATTGTACGACACTCTCTGACGTGGTGGACAGATCACCATCATTTAGTTCAGGGGGCTTCTTTTGTTCTTCCGACCTGGACTGTAATTTCAACAGATGCAAGTCTTACAGGTTGGGGAACTGTGTGGGGGTCTCTGACAGCACAAGGGGTTTGGGAATCTCAGGAGGTGAGATTACCGATCAATATTTTGGAACTCCGTGCAATTTTCAGAGCTCTTCAGTCTTGGCCTCTTCTGAAGAGAGAATCGTTCATTTGTTTTCAGACAGACAATGTCACAACTGTGGCATACATCAATCATCAAGGAGGGACTCACAGTCCTCTGGCTATGAAAGAAGTATCTCGAATTCTGGTTTGGGCGGAATCCAGCTCCTGTCTAATCTCTGCGGTTCATATCCCAGGTATAGACAATTGGGAAGCGGATTATCTCAGTCGCCAAACGTTGCATCCGGGCGAATGGTCTCTTCACCCAGAGGTATTTCTTCAGATTGTTCAAATGTGGGAACTTCCAGAAATAGATCTGATGGCTTCTCATCTAAACAAGAAACTTCCCAGGTATCTGTCCAGATCCCGGGATCCTCAGGCGGAGGCAGTGGATGCATGATCACTTCCTTGGAAGTATCATCCTGCCTATATCTTTCCGCCTCTAGTTCTTCTTCCAAGAGTAATCTCCAAGATTCTGAAGGAATGCTCGTTTGTTCTGCTGGTAGCTCCAGCATGGCCTCACAGGTTTTGGTATGCGGATCTTGTCCGGATGGCCTCTTGCCAACCGTGGACTTTTCCGTTAAGACCAGACCTTCTGTCGCAAGGTCCTTTTTTCCATCAGGATCTCAAATCCTTAAATTTAAAGGTATGGAGATTGAACGCTTGATTCTTGGTCAAAGAGGTTTCTCTGACTCTGTGATTAATACTATGTTACAGGCTCGTAAATCTGTATCTAGAGAGATATATTATAGAGTCTGGAAGACTTATATTTCTTGGTGTCTTTCTCATCATTTTTCCTGGCATTCTTTTAGAATTCTGAGAATTTTACAGTTTCTTCAGGATGGTTTAGATAAAGGTTTGTCCGCAAGTTCCTTGAAAGGTCAAATCTCTGCTCTTTCTGTTCTTTTTCACAGAAAGATTGCTAATCTTCCTGATATTCATTGTTTTGTGCAAGCCTTGGTTCGTATAAAACCTGTCATTAAGTCAATTTCTCCTCCTTGGAGTTTGAATTTGGTTCTGGGGGCTCTTCAAGCTCCTCCATTTGAACCTATGCATTCATTGGACATTAAATTACTTTCTTGGAAAGTTTTGTTCCTTTTGGCCATCTCTTCTGCCAGAAGAGTCTCTGAATTGTCTGCTCTTTCTTGTGAGTCTCCTTTTCTGATTTTTCATCAGGATAAGGCAGTGTTGCGAACTTCTTTTGAATTTTTACCTAAGGTTGTGAATTCCAACAACATTAGTAGAGAAATTGTAGTTCCTTCATTATGCCCTAATCCTAAGAATTCTAAGGAGAAATCATTGCATTCTTTGGATGTTGTTAGAGCTTTGAAATATTATGTTGAAGCTACTAAGACTTTCCGAAAGACTTCTAGTCTATTTGTCATCTTTTCCGGTTCTAGAAAAGGCCAGAAAGCTTCTGCCATTTCTTTGGCATCTTGGTTGAAATCTTTAATTCATCATGCCTATGTTGAGTCGGGTAAAACTCCGCCTCAGAGGATTACAGCTCATTCTACTAGGTCAGTTTCTACTTCCTGGGCGTTTAGGAATGAAGCTTCGGTTGATCAGATTTGCAAAGCAGCAACTTGGTCTTCTTTGCATACTTTTACTAAATTGTACCATTTTGATGTGTTTTCTTCTTCTGAAGCAGTTTTTGGTAGAAAAGTACTTCAGGCAGCTGTTTCAGTTTGAATCTTCTGCTTATGTTTTCATTTAAACTTTATTTTGGGTGTGGATTATTTTCAGCAGGAATTGGCTGTCTTTATTTTATCCCTCCCTCTCTAGTGACTCTTGCGTGGAAAGATCCACATCTTGGGTAGTCGTTATCCCATACGTCACTAGCTCATGGACTCTTGCTAATTACATGAAAGAAAACATAATTTATGTAAGAACTTACCTGATAAATTAATTTCTTTCATATTAGCAAGAGTCCATGAGGCCCACCCTTTTTTGTGGTGGTTATGATTTTTTTGTATAAAGCACAATTATTCCAATTCCTTATTTTTTATGCTTTCGCACTTTTTTCTTATCACCCCACTTCTTGGCTATTCGTTAAACTGATTTGTGGGTGTGGTGAGGGGTGTATTTATAGGCATTTTGAGGTTTGGGAAACTTTGCCCCTCCTGGTAGGAATGTATATCCCATACGTCACTAGCTCATGGACTCTTGATAATATGAAAGAAATGAATTTATCAGGTAAGTTCTTACATAAATTATGTTATCTCTCTCTCTCTCTCTCTATATATATATATATATATATATATATATATATATATATATATATATATATATATATATATATATATGTATATATATATATATATATTTATCTCTCTCTCTATATATATATATATATAGAAAAGTAATGTTATGCAAGTAGGCAACAATAAGCATGCATGTTATTAACAAATGAGTTTTTTATTTTATTCTCTGCTTGCACTAGCACACGAACCAGATCACTTGTTACTAATTAGTCACACACAATATGCTTAACAGCATTAGCACCTGGTTAAATGTATTCTAAAACGTTCCTGATTGGCTAACACTTTGTATATCACCTCACCTGTTGAACACACATGTATGATCTCTGATGAAGCGCATTGCACATGCGCGAAACGCGTCAGATCCATGACACCTCACCTTGTAACCCACTGAGTGTGTAATCACCCAAGCCTGAATAAACCACTTGGTTTAAACTGATCCTGCAGTCCTCAATTTTTTGTTGTTCCTGTACATATGGCTAGCGAGCCCTGAGGACTGGATCTTGTACTTATCGCACTATTTTCTGGGCTTATTACAAGAGGTCTTTTTCATGCCTCTATTGACCCCTGGTCTGTGTTTCTCTGATATACTTTTTTTCTTCCTCACCTAAACAGACATACTTGTTCCAACAAGGAGAGACAGCAGCGTTCCTACCCGTAACTACCAATCGGGCAATTCTCCTGCACCAACGTCACCTACAGAGGAGGAGTCAGACGCGGCATCACCCGTGCTTCCCAAGGACGTCACACAGTACACCCAATCGGACGACTGCATTCCCGGAGGGACAGAAACAACTGAGAGCAGCGCGGACCGCCGCGAGGACAAAGAACGATTGCTGGTGAGTCGAAACCGCATTCGTAAAACACAGTTTCAAGACACAGCATCGAGCACTAAGAGCGTTTGCTGGTGAGTTGATACCGCATTCGCAAACACAGTTATAAAGACACAGTATCATCTATAGTACTCACTTTGTTCAAGACTGCTCACATCAAATTACTAGCAGACCAGACAATAGAGGGGAGAGGCTAAATTACTAAGCAAAACACAGTTTCTTGCTGAACAGCCACACATAAGGACTTCCACATAACCTCTTTAGCCAAGTATTTTTTCAACAACTTAGGACAGTGCACATCTCCTGTTGTTTTTCTTAACCCATTGCTCAGCACACAGCCCTAAGGTTGCATTATTTGACATATTCAGGCATTACCATCATGGCTGATCTACAAGAGGCCACACATATACTTCCCACAGGGGTAATAAATGATGAAAAACGTCGCCTCATTTTAGCATCAGCTTTACAAGGAGAGAGCTTACCTACTCTAGAGCCCAAAGAAGATAACTTACCATACTTGTTCTCAGAATTGGAAAAATTGAGATACAAAGAAACCAACCTGTGGTGGGACATCGAATTTTTGGAATTATATGTAAAAGAGGCCAAAGTCCCTAGGGGCCTCCGTATGAAAAAATTTCCTTCTTTTGCACAACATATACCTGAATTCATGGAGGAGTGGAATCATACTTTAACAAGATGTTCAATGACTCTAATGAATCAATTACTGAGACATAAAAAGTCTGAAAGAGAACAATTGTTGTTACAAATAAATGAGACCACATCCATTATCAAACCATTTGAAACCACAACCCAATATAAAGATTACACCGCACAATTAGAGGAAACTATATCTAAATTAGATCTAGATTTATCCAATAGGAAAGTGTCCAAATACAATAGAGACACAAAAGATTACGATCTTAATATAGTATACTCATGGCAACAACACAAACCTACAGGGGGCAGCAAACTAAAAAAGACAAAGGGCAACAGACATCGCAACCAGATGAAAAAGAAAGTCACTTTTTCAAGTATAGACACAGATGCAGGCAATTTTTATCTAACGAAATTAATTAACTCTTATTAAATAAATTATTCCTATTTAAAGCTAAATACTTACCTGTAAAATACATCCTAATATAGCTACAATATAAATTATAATTATATTATAGCTATTTTAGGATTAATATTTATTTTACAGGTAACTTTGTAATTATTTTAACCAGGTACAATAGCTATTAAATAGTTAAGAACTATTTAATAGTTAAAATAGTTAAAATAATAACAAATTTACCTGTAAAATAAATACTAACCTAAGATATAATTAAACCTAACACTACCCTATCAATAAATTAATTAAATAAAATACCTACAATTACCTACAATTAACCTAACACTACACTATCAATAAATTAATTAAACACAATTCCTACAAATAAATACAATTAAATAAACTAGCTAAAGTACAAAAAATAAAAAAGAACTAAGTTACAGAAAATAAAAAAATATTTACAAACATAAGAAAAATATTACAACAATTTTAAACTAATTACACCTACTCTAAGCCCCCTAATAAAATAACAAAGCCCCAAAATAAAAAATTCCCTACCCTATTCTAAATTAAAAAAGTTACAAGCTCTTTTACCTTACCAGCCCTGAACAGGGCCCTTTGCGGGGCATGCCCCAAGAAGTTCAGCTCTTTTGCCTGTAAAAAAAAAACATACAATACCCCCCTCCAACATTACAACCCACCACCCACATACCCCTAATCTAACCCAAACCCCCCTTAAATAAACCTAACACTAATCCCCTGAAGATCTTCCTACCTTGTCTTCACCATCCAGGTATCACCGATCCGTCCTGGCTCCAAGATCTTCATCCAACCCAAGCGGGGGTTGGCGATCCATAATCCGGTGCTGAAGAGGTCCAGAAGAGGCTCCAAAGTCTTCCTCCTATCCGGCAAGAAGAGGACATCCGGACCGGCAAACATCTTCTCCAAGCGGCATCTTCGATCTTCTTCCATCCGGAGCGAAGTGGCAGGATCCTGAAGACCTCCAGCGCGGAACATCCATCCGGACCGACGACTGATCGGAACAGCCAATAGAATGCGAGCTCAATCTGATTGGCTGATTGGATCAGCCAATCGGATTGAACTTGATTCTGATTGGCTGATTCCATCAGCCAATCAGAATATTCATACCTTAATTCCGATTGGCTGATAGAATCCTATCAGTCAATCGGAATTCGAGGGACGCCATCTTGGATGACGTCCCTTAAAGGAACAGTCATTCGTCGTTCAGTCGTCGGTCCGGATGGATGTTCCGCGCTGGAGGTCTTCAGGATCCTGCCGCTTCGCTCCGGATGGAAGACCATAGAAGATGCCGCCTGGATGATGACTTCAATCGGATGGAAGATCCTCTTCTGCCCCGCTTGGATGAAGACTTTGACCGGATCATGGACCTCTTCAGCCCCCGCTTGGGCTTGGATCAGGACATCGGAGGAGCTCTTCAGGACGGATCGGTGAACCTGGTATGGTGAAGACAAGGTAGGAAGATCTTCAGGGGCTTAGTGTTAGGTTTATTTAAGGGGGGTTTGGGTTAGATTAGGGGTATGTGGGTGGTGGGTTGTAATGTTGGGGGGGGGTATTGTATTTATTCTTTTACAGGCAAAAGAGCTGAAATTCTTGGGGCATGCCCCGCAAAGGGCCCTGTTCAGGGCTGGTAAGGTAAAAGAGCTTGTAACTTTTTTAATTTAGAATAGGGTAGGGAATTTTTTATTTTGGGGGGCTTTGTTATTTTATTAGGGGGCTTAGAGTAGGTGTAATTAGTTTAAAATTGTTGTAATATTTTTATTATGTTTGTAAATATTTTTTTATTTTCTGTAACTTAGATCTTTTTTATTTTTTGTACTTTATCTAGTTTATTTAATTGTATTTATTTGTAGGAATTGTGTTTAATTAATTTATTGATAGTGTAGTGTTAGGTTAATTGTAGGTAATTGTAGGTAGTTTATTTAATTATTTTATTGATAGGGTAGTGTTAGGTTTAATTATATCTTAGGTTAGGACTTATTTTACAGGTAATTTTGTTATTATTTTAACTAGGTAACTATTAAATAGTTCTTAACTATTTAATAGCTATTGTACCTGGTTAAAATAATTACAAAGTTACCTGTAAAATAAATATTAATCCTAAAATAGCTATAATATAATTATAATTTATATTGTAGCTATATTAGGGTTTATTTTACAGGTAAGTATTTAGCTTTAAATAGGAATCATTTATTTAATAAGAGTTAATTTATTTCGTTAGATAAAAATTATATTTAAGTTAGGGGGGTGTTAGTGTTAGGGTTAGACTTAGCTTTAGGGGTTAATACATTTATTAGAATAGCGGTGAGCTCCGGTCGGCAGATTAGGGGTTAATAATTGAAGTTAGGTGTCGGCGATGTTAGGGAGGGCAGATTAGGGGTTAATACTATTTATGATAGGGTTAGTGAGGCGGGTTAGGGGTTCATAACTTTATTATAGTAGCGCTCAGGTCCGCTCGGCAGATTAGGGGTTAATAAGTGTAGGCAGGTGTCGGCGACGTTGAGGGGGGCAGATTAGGGGTTAATAAATATAATATAGGGGTCGGCGATGTTAGGGGCAGCAGATTAGGGGTACATAGGGATAACGTAGGTGGCGGCGATTTGCGGTCGGAAGATTAGGGGTTAATTATTTTAAGTAGCTTGCGGCGACGTTGTGGGGGGCAAGTTAGGGGTTAAGAAATATAATATAGGGGTCGGCGGGGTTAGGGGCAGCAGATTAGGGGTACATAAGTATAACGTAGGTGGCGGTCGGCAGATTAGGGGTTAAAAATTTAAATAGAGTGGCGGCGATGTGGGGGGACCTCGGTTTAGGGGTACATAGGTAGTTTATGGGTGTTAGTGTACTTTAGGGTACAGTAGTTAAGAGCTTTATAAACCGGCGTTAGCCAGAAAGCTCTTAACTCCTGCTATTTTCAGGCGGCTGGAATCTTGTCGTTAGAGCTCTAACGCTCACTTCAGAAACGACTCTAAATACCAGCGTTAGAAAGATCCCATTGAAAAGATAGGCTACGCAAATGGCGTAGGGGGATCTGCGGTATGGAAAAGTCGCGGCTGAAAAGTGAGCGTTAGACCCTTTAATCACTGACTCCAAATACCAGCGGGCGGCCAAAACCAGCGTTAGGAGCCTCTAACGCTGGTTTTGACGGCTACCGCCGAACTCCAAATCTAGGCCTTGGAGCGGATTCCTGTCATGTGGGCCATACCACTAGAGGTATACCTAAAGGCCAGTACATTAGAGCCCGCAGAAACTGTTCCACACTCCAAGAATATAATATTCAAGCAAACCTGATCACTACAAGACTACAAGAAAGAGGCTATAAAAAAAACCTCCTACTATCAACTGCCAAAAAGGTCAGAGAAATGGATAGAGAAAAACTACTTTCAGGTTCTTACAAACAAAAAGACACAATCACCCAGACTACTTCACAAACAAATAATGTAGTGTTTTCAACAGCCTATAGTAAGCAATACTATAAAATTTGCGACATAGTTCTAAAATACCTACCGATACTTCAAAGTGATAACCAATTACAAGACATCACTAAGAAACACATTAGATGTGTAGCTAAAAAGGCCCCTACTATAGGCGAAAAAATCAAAAAACATTTTTTTAATAAACCAAGCACATCTACCAACTGGCTATCTGTCTCAAATGGCTTCTATAGATGTGGCCACATCTGTAAAAGCTGCAATTACACCAACAAAACAGAGCATTTTACATCTTCACAAACAGGTCTTACCTATCGCATCAAACATCGAATAGACTGTACCAGTACCTATGTTATTTACCTAATAACATGCTTACAATGCTCGGCTCAGTACATAGGACTTACCTCTCGTCTTTTAAAAGACCGCATTAGGGAACATCTCCTCTCCCTAGATGAAGATAAACCTAAAACTCCAGTCGCTAAACATTTTAGAACCCATGGATTACACACAAAACATCTGTTCCACTTTATAGGCATTGATCATATCAGAAGGGACATCAGGGGTGGTGATAGAATGGGTAAATTACTCAGGCAAGAGGCATTCTGGATCTTTACTCTCCAAACCAAATATCCCAATGGTATTAACAAGAGACAGGATCTAGATCTATTTTTGGATAAGTGATAAGGTACAATGTATTCCCTCATTGCCATACACTTGCCCACTCTGAGGACCCTGCCCCCCCCCCTTTCCAAACAATTATGAACCAGTAGGTCATCATATACCTGACATTTCCCATAGTACTAAAGTTCGGATGTGCATTTAGCCCACCCAGGTGGTTGATATACTCAATATAGGAAGTAGACACTAATTCACAGACTTATTCAGTAAATTTGAGTATATATCTTACTTCCTTGGAAGGGCAATAGAGTAGACTAGGTACATAATCCGTAAAAGAATCCTATGCCCTTCTATATTTAGCTACTCTCCATAAGCTGGCCCAAATCAGACTCAGATCACTAGATAACTGCAGATTAGGCACAAATATCACCAAGAGAGATACTAGTTGCAGCTACTATAGAAGAGCAGTAAAGTAAAGAAAAAGAAAAAAACATAGTTTTATTATTAGTTTAGTTACACAATTTTTACTCTTGTTCATTTTGTCATGTAAAAGCAAAAATCCTCTAACTAATTTTCTTATTCTTTATCTTCTTTTTCCCTCCTTCCCTACAGACACTTAATAAGCTCTTTTAGTGTCAAACCTATACATGAGTTTCTCATGTACATGGTTCCTTAGTGTTCTATACATTATTATTCAGTAGAATTGGCGGCCGCATTTCCACAGTCAAAACACAATGTCTTTTTTAATTTTAATTAATTTTTTTAATTTTTCATTTTCCTATCTCTAATCATCATACCAGACATTTACTGGTAATCGTTATCGGTTACCATTAACATTAACTAATAATTTTATTACTTTAGAGTATTATCTTCTTTTTTCCCTTTTAAAAAATTAATCATGACTCCAGCGGCATAGTTATAGACACCCACGCCTTTTCTTTTTTATTTTTATTTTTCACAATTAGGCAGTTTTCTTTATACATTAGTGCATAACTTAAATATATGTATAATTTCCCTTTCCGACAATTATCGGTTGAAAAGTAATGTTATGCAAGTAGGCAACAATAAGCATGCATGTTATTAACAAATGAGTTTTTTATTTTATTCTCTGCTTGCACTAGCACACGAACCAGATCACTTATTACTAATTAGTCACACACAATATGCTTAACAGCATTAGCACCTGGTTAAATGTATTCTAAAACGTTCCTGATTGGCTAACACTTTGTATATCACCTCACCTGTTGAACACACATGTATGATCTCTGATGAAGCGCATTGCACATGCGCGAAACGCGTCAGATCCATGACACCTCACCTTGTAACCCACTGAGTGTGTAATCACCCAAGCCTGAATAAACCACTTGGTTTAAACTGATCCTGCAGTCCTCAATTTTTTGTTGTTCCTGTGTATATATATATATATATATATATCTAGATCTCTCTCTCTATATATATATATATATCTAGATCTCTCTCTCTCTATATATATATATCTAGATCTCTCTCTCTCTCTCTCTCTCTCTCTCTCTCTCACTCTCTATATATATATATATATCTAGATCTCTCTCTCTCTCTCTCTCTATATATATATATATCGATATCTCTCTCATATATATATATAATATATATCTATATATATATCTAGATATCTCTCTCTCTCTCTATATATATATATATATATATATCGATATCTTTCTCATATATATATATATATATATATATATATATATAATATATATATATATATATATATCTAGATCTCTCTCTCTCTCTCTCTCTCTCTCTCTCTCTATATATCTCTCTCTCTCTATATATCTCTATCTCTATCTCTATCTCTATCTCTCTCTCTCTCTATATATATATATATATATATATATATATATATATATATATATATATATATATATAAATATCTCTCTCTCTCTCTCTCTCTCTCTCTCTCTCTCTCCTCTCTCTCTCTCTATATATATATATATATATATATATATATATAT
>NC_069504.1:372110184-372112684 GCF_027579735.1 Bombina bombina | reverse complement strand
CATTACAAGATATGGCTACTGTTATGACTGAAGTTTTGTCTAAATTACCAGAACT
Source organism: Bombina bombina (assembly GCF_027579735.1). NCBI lineage: Eukaryota > Metazoa > Chordata > Amphibia > Anura > Bombinatoridae > Bombina > Bombina bombina. Next base: position 372,112,629 of record NC_069504.1, on the reverse strand, counting down.
AAGAGGCAAGCGTGATCACTCTGGGGTGAGAACAGAGTGCGCTGACAATGCTAGGGCCATGTCTGATACTGCGTCACAGCTCGCAGAGCATGAGGACGGAGAGCTTCATTCTGTGGGTGACGGTTCTGATCCAAACAGATTGGACTCAGATATTTCAAATTTTAAATTTAAATTGGAGAACCTCCGTGTATTACTAGGGGAGGTCTTAGCAGCTCTCAACGATTGTAACACCGTTGCAATACCAGAGAAACTGTGTAGGTTGGATAAATACTTTGCGGTACCGGCGAGTACTGACGTTTTTCCTATACCTAAGAGACTAACTGAAATTGTTACTAAGGAGTGGGATAGACCCGGTGTGCCGTTCTCACCCCCTCCAATATTTAGAAAGATGTTTCCAATAGACGCCACCACTCGGGACTTATGGCAAACGGTCCCCAAGGTGGAGGGAGCAGTTTCTACTTTAGCTAAGCGTACCACTATCCCGGTGGAGGATAGCTGTGCTTTCTCAGATCCAATGGATAAAAAATTAGAGGGTTACCTTAAGAAAATGTTTGTTCAACAAGGTTTTATATTACAACCCCTTGCATGTATCGCGCCGATTACGGCTGCGGCAGCATTTTGGATTGAGTCGCTTGAAGAGAACCTTAGTTCATCTACGCTAGACGACATTACGGACAGGCTTAGAGTCCTTAAACTAGCTAATTCCTTCATTTCGGAGGCCGTAGTTCATTTAACCAAACTTACGGCTAAGAACTCAGGATTCGCCATACAGGCACGTAGGGCGCTGTGGCTAAAATCCTGGTCAGCTGATGTTACTTCTAAGTCCAAATTACTTAATATACCTTTCAAGGGGCAGTCTTTATTTGGGCCCGGTTTGAAAGAGATTATCGCTGACATTACAGGAGGTAAGGGCCACGCCCTACCTCAAGACAAAGCCAAAGCTAAGGCTAGACAGTCTAATTTTCGTCCCTTTCGGAACTTCAAAACAGGAGCAGCATCAACCTCCACTGCACCAAAACAGGAAGGAGCTGTTGCTCGTTACAGGCAAGGCTGGAAGCCTAACCAGTCCTGGAACAAGAGCAAGCAGGCCAGGAAACCTGCTGCTGCCCCAAAGACAGCATGAACCGAGAGCCCCCGATCCGGGACCGGATCTAGTGGGGGGCAGACTCTCTCTCTTCGCCCAGGCCTGGGCAAGAGATGTTCAGGATCCCTGGGCACTAGAGATCATATCTCAGGGATACCTTCTAGACTTCAAATTATCTCCCCCAAGAGGGAGATTTCATCTGTCAAGGTTGTCAACAAACCAGATAAAGAAAGAAGCGTTTCTACGCTGCGTAAAAGATCTGTTAATAATGGGAGTGATCCATCCGGTTCCGCGGTCGGAACAAGGACAAGGGTTCTACTCAAACCTGTTTGTGGTTCCCAAAAAAGAGGGAACTTTCAGGCCAATCTTAGATTTAAAGATTCTAAACAAATTCCTAAGAGTTCCATCGTTCAAAATGGAAACTATTCGGACAATCTTCCCCATGATCCAAGAGGGTCAGTACATGACCACAGTGGATTTAAAGGATGCTTACCTTCACATACCGATCCACAAAGATCATCACCGGTATCTAAGGTTTGCCTTCTTAGACAGGCACTACCAGTTTGTAGCTCTTCCATTCGGATTGGCTACGGCTCCAAGAATCTTCACAAAGGTTCTGGGTGCCCTTCTGGCGGTACTAAGACCGCGAGGGATTTCGGTAGCTCCATACCTAGACGACATTCTAATACAAGCTTCAAGCTTTCAAACTGCCAAGTCTCATACAGAGTTAGTTCTGGCATTTCTAAGGTCGCATGGATGGAAAGTGAACGAAAAGAAGAGTTCTCTTTTTCCCCTCACAAGAGTTCCATTCTTGGGGACTCTTATAGATTCTGTAGAAATGAAGATTTACCTGACAGAGGACAGGTTAACAAAGCTTCAAACTGCATGCCGTGTCCTTCATTCCATTCAACACCCGTCAGTAGCTCAATGCATGGAGGTGATCGGCTTAATGGTAGCGGCAATGGACATAGTACCTTTTGCACGCCTACACCTCAGACCTCTGCAATTATGCATGCTAAGTCAGTGGAATGGGGATTACTCAGATTTGTCCCCTACTCTGAATCTGAATCAAGAGACCAGAAATTCTCTTCTATGGTGGCTTCATCGGCCACACCTGTCCAGGGGGATGCCATTCAGCAGGCCAGACTGGACAATTGTAACAACAGACGCCAGCCTACTAGGTTGGGGCGCTGTCTGGAATTCTCTGAAGGCTCAGGGACTATGGAATCAGGAGGAGAGTCTCCTTCCAATAAACATTCTGGAATTGAGGGCAGTTCTCAATGCCCTTCTAGCTTGGCCCCAATTAACAACTCGGGGGTTCATCAGGTTTCAGTCGGACAACATCACGACTGTAGCTTACA
>NC_069504.1:371922684-372105184 GCF_027579735.1 Bombina bombina | reverse complement strand
TATTGCACAAATATCTTTAAATTGTCTTGAGTACTTGGTGGTAAATAGTACCATGTCCTTTGAAAAATCTTTATCTTTCCTATTGTGGATAACGTCTAGTTGTTTCTTGTGTTTTACACTGTCAAATTAATTTCTCAGGTCCCTATCAGTATACCCTCTTTGTTTTAATCTATTGGTGAGCTCCCTGGACTGAGTAAGGAAGTTGTCATCAGAATTATTGTTCCTTCTCATTCGGATGTATTGTGCCCTCGGTATAGAGCGGATGGGATGGGTGGCATGACTTGGCATGCAGGATGGTATTTCCTGCTGTGGGCTTGCGGTATGTCTCAGTTAATATAATCCCAATGTCTGCATTGCCTGTAAGAGTAAGATCTAGGAAGCAGACTGTGTGTTGTTGTATTTCCCCAGTGAACCGTAAATTGAGGTCATTGGTGTTTAAGTAATATAGAAAACTAGTCATGTCTTGTACAATAAATATAAGATCGTCAATGAATCTCAAAAATTTTATAATCTGATTAGCAAAAGGATTAAGTATAGTATATAGATATGTCCTCCAACCAGGCTACAAACAAATTTGCAAATGAGGGGGCAAATTTTGCTTCCATCGCCGTACCGCAAACTTGTAAGAAATATTAATTATTAAACATGAAAAAATTATGTTTGAGTAAAAATTCAACTATTTCACAAAAGAAAAGTTTGAACTCAACTGAGTATTGAGTTGCTGTGTCAAGAAAATAATTGAATAGCTTTTAACCCCAGTGCACGCAGAATGCTAGAGTAAAGAGCTGTAGCATCCACAACCATCCATCTATAGTTATCATATCATTTTGTGTTCTGTAAGCAATTTAAAAGGTGGGTGGAATTCCTTAAATAGCTGTTAGGATTTTTTACCAAGGGCTGTAACATCAAGTCGACCCATTCCGACAGTGGCTCAAACATAGAGCCAATGCCGAAAATAATGGGTATACCCGGAGGGGAAGTCAAATCTTTATGGGTTGTTGGTACATGATGGAATATAGGTACCATTGGAAATGCTGGAATCATGGACTTAACTTGATCCTCAGAGAAGATACCTAAAGCTGTGCCTTGATCAATGATAATTAGAAGTTTGGATTTAAATTTCTAGGAGGGGTTCCTATCTAATTTTCTATATGTGTTTTCGTCTGAAAGTTGACGATTGGCTTCTTTTATGTAGTATTCCTTATCAAGGACAACCATGTTGCCCCCTTTATCCGAGGCCCTAATGACAATTTTGTCATTAGACTGAAGCTTCTGTAAGGCCATTTTTTCTGCCTTAGTAAGATTAGAATTTTTATAATTCTGCCCCTTGACAGTGGTTTCCAGGTCCAACAATTCTTTGTGGACTCTCTTTTGATAAAGGTTAATGGACTGACCCCTAAAGTTGGTAAAGATGGTACCTCAGAATCACCGGGACCATATCTGTCCTCATAATACTTTAATTCATTTAATATGATAAAATTGCCAAATTTGAAGTCAGCGGAGTTCACATCCCTGTCATTGGTATGATCTACCACAGTGTTGCTACTAACATTTGTATGATGTACTACAGTATTTACATTAGCATAAACATACGGACTGTGTTGGTCCTCCTGTGATTTAAAGAATCTCTTTAAAGTCAGTTTTCTGACAAATTTATTAACGTCTATTGTTCTAAATGCTGAGGATGTATTGGTCGGAGGAAAGCCCAGTCCTTTACTCAAAAGAGACACTTCTTCTGTAAGCACCACGCTTGACAGATTTAAGACCGATAGTCCTTCATGTTGGATTTTTGTTTCCTTGAAGAGTTTCTTAGTTCTTCTGCCTGCTCTCCTGGTGTGACATTTAAAGGGATTAAAGGTTTTGCTTTATCTTTAGGGCGTACTACTGGAGCTTCCTCTTCATCTGTATCACTGTCACTCAGCACCTGTAATGACAAGAGGGGGCAGGAGGAAAGAGAAGTAGAAGGAGGAGAGAGAGATCTGGCTGAGGAGGGCATGGAGGCACCACTTCCATCAAACACATAGGAATCCTAGTCGGATGTGTCCGTAGAGGAAAAGGCCACCTTCCGCTTAGATTTATGCTTTAAGATAGGTTTTGGAGTGTTCGCCTTGGTATCTTCCTTAGACGTTTGTTGAGTCTTAATGCCCCCCTTATTATGAAAGGCCTTCCTTCTGGGTCTATTTTGAAATCGTGACCAATTATAGACTTTATTATTCATGTAGTCCTCCATATCTCTGTTAAACTTATTGCCCTTCCTCTGTGCCAATTTGTCATCTGTCCTTTGTATCTTGGATTTAAGGTTGCTTTTAAATTCCCCATATTTGGTATCAGATTTGAATGATTTTAAATCAGATTTGATGTTATTAATCTTATGTTTTAGCTTATCTCTTTTGCAGGTTTTGCTCTTTGTAACAATGTTTATTAGCATGAGTGAACAATCTGTTAAGGCTTCATTTCACTCTAGTTGCAAAGCAGGATCTTCCAAATCAAAGGAGAGGTAGTTTTTTATTCTTAACCCCCTTGGTAGCCTCTTTGCTCTGCTATAATGGTTAAATGAGACCACATCCCACATAAGTCTTAAGTCCGTTAATAACAGTCTTTCTAATTGAATAAACTGGCCCTTAAGATCACATGGACCACCACTTATATGTTCAGCAGTATTAAAGATTTTGTCAAAGTAACTTTGGCGAGGAGCTGGGACAAGAAAATTAGGAAAAAAGGGAATCTATAAATGATCCCATTTCCACTATTAGCGTTAGTGGAGAATACATTTTTTTTGAAGGGACAATTCAAAGGTGATAAAACGGATAACTATAGGATAATAGACTTAGTAGATAGGGGGAAATTATGGACTCAGGAAGAACTTCAGGCGAAGGGTTTCCTTGGGGTAATTGGTTTTCATACTCCCAGTTACATCATTATATATATATATATATATATATATATATATATATATATATATAATATAACAATTAAGGATATATAGACCATTAACAAAATTTGAGAATTTATGTAATTCCGAAGTGAATATAAAACATACCCTTTCTAAATCATATGGGTTATTACAGAATAATGGAGAGGCTCTCCCTATTTATACTAAGAATTGGCAAACTGAATTAGAACAAGACATAGAACCAAAAGTTTGGTTAAATATATTTCAACGTACAGCAAAATCTTCCATCTTAGCAAGAATGAACAAAATTTAAAGATCCTAACAAGGTGGTATCTTACTCGCACCAGAATAAAGAAAATGTACTCACATACTCAGGATAGGTGTTGGAGAAGGTTCTTATCCCACATTATGTGGTTTTGCCCACAAATAAAGATTTTCTGGGCTCAAATTTTGCAGGTTATAGATACAAGAGCATATCAACATAAATTGAATAATTTCCTTACGACCATATTAAACAATCTAGATTTTAAATGAGAAAAACCTAGATTATATTTATATCAAATTATGCTTAATAGCGCAAAGAATCTTATATTGACAAAATGAAAGACCCCGATAGTTCCCACAAAAGAGGAATGGATCAAAAAGGTGAACAATAGGGGGAACTTCCGGGCGGCGGCCATGATAGGTTGTGTTGTTGTGAGCTGCTCCAGTATTCACCTAATATCTACAAATTATCTCTGGAACCAGCAGCCATCTAGGCTCTAATCAGCAGATATTTGATTAAGGATAAAAACAGCACCTGAACGATGTTCTTTTATTAGGGTTTGCTGCCTGCTTCAACAATCCGGAGCTAACACTGAGGTTAAGGCCTCATTCTAAATCCCCCCAGTGGTATACACTTGGGATACTGCTGCTACATAGGGCCTGAGTCCTCTACAATCACCTAAGATTCTACACACTGCTGAATTCTTCTCAATAGTCACAGCCAGCATGGAGGCACAGTTTCTTAGAGAACTAGAGAATCTCCTACACTATCACCTCACTCAAATTGATGATCATCTAAGTGGATCTATGTACGAGGTCTCTCACAAAGCCTCACACGCCATGTCTGATCTGGCGGTACACGCAAGCGATCTCGAAGTGAAGCCATCTGATTTACCCTCAAATCTCTTACCACAGAGGACCCCTCCGAAAAAGGATTACCCAGTTTCGGATCCAATCGCTGCAAGTGAGACGGAGGCAATACTCTCCCGCAACGCATCCGCAACTAGTCCCAGCATACTAAGCCGTGAAAGTGAGGATCCACCCAATGACCCAACACCTACTATAAGGGACAAACCCGGAGTCGCTTACACTCGACGGGTCTTCACCTACTCCCCGGGCCCAGAAATAGTGACGCTCCAGTCTGAAGTAAATGCTTGGGGGAATTATGCCAGCCCTCCACTAGCTTTTACGGATGCTGCTACATCTACAGCTCCTTACCTATACACCCTGGAAAAGGGCTCCATCTGCGACGCTCCTGAGTATCTGGGGGCAGCAACCAGCTTCCCGTTAGGCCATACAACCGGACTGGCGATCACAGCATTCTTCGGGGAATGCTACATTACTCCCCAGCCCTGTGGTGGACTAACTGCAAAAAGCTTGCACACTACAAAGATACAGGACTTAAGATCTCACAAAACGGGAATAGGTTAGACGCACCATCTCCCATTATGGCATACCTGATCGGTAGCAACATGATGCCCACTGTATTACCCACAAAGTTTACTTATCACAAAAAGTATATATAGGTAATCGGATATTCTGCTTTGTATAATAACAATCTTACACTCAGCTCTATGCGAATTGCTACGATTCTGTTGTCCCTATCCTGCTTTGTCTCCTATAGCCTCCAGGTTTGATATATTTTTTTGCTGAGAATAGCATTATATGATTTTTAGTTATACATACATCTTTGTGAAGCTTTCTATAACTGTTGTGTAAGCTGGCTACTATGTTCTGATGGTCTGTTTTCATATTATCCTGTGCTGCACTGTTGCCTATTTTTACATAGTCCAGATCTACTATATATATGTTCTTGTTGAGGATCCAAGAGTGACCCTATAGACTTAATATTCACTTTTATTTTTATTTTGCTAACCTACTGGTTGGATTGTATAGTTTATTACATATCACAAAATATAACGAGTTTCACCATTTGGGACCCAAAAGCGGTCTCATATTATTCTTTGACGCCTTCTATAACTTTGTAATTTTTTAAGTGTTATGGGGTCCAAAAGTGGCCCCGTTTATCATTTAGAAGGCATACAGTTTGAAAGGCGAGAGTTATGTCCACCAATAATTCTGTAAAGTGCCATATAGACATGATATGATTATTTTGTTTTGTTACTATTGATTACATATTTGGATAAAAATGAGATTACAGCTAAAAAATGAGGTATCACTGTTATAATTTTATTTACGTGTTAAACCACTAATTTATGTATTGGCGATGATACTCACAAGGTTATTTTCTTTTATTGGTGAACTGTTATGTCATACTGTAACCTGTCTTTAGAGAATATGTGAAATTGAAATTGCATTTTCTACCTATATTGTATGTTTTAACTACCTCAATAAAAATATTTTAAAAAAATAAATAAAAAAAAAGGTGAACGATAACTTGCTTAATGAAGAGTATTACTATATGAAAAACAATAGGTATGAAATTCCCCTGGAAGCAAAGGGTATATGGGAAAATATATTAAGGGATCTCCCAACTCCCTCAGAGCATATTGAATAAGGATAAAGCTATGAAGTAGGATTTTAAATATTCTTAAGAAGATTAAGATAGGGGGGAAAGATGGATCTGGTCCCCCTTAGGGATATTATAGACCACAGAAGATTAAAGGGACACTGTACTCAACATTTTTCTTTCATGATTCAGATTGAGCATGACATTTTAAGCAACTTTCTAATTTACTCCTATTATCAAATTTTCTTCATTCTCTTGGTATCTTTATTTGAAATGCAAAAATGTAAGTTTACATGCCGGACCATTTTTGGTGAACAACCTGGGTTGTCCTTGCTGATTGGTGGATACATTCATCCACCAATAAAAAAGTGCTGTCCAGAGTACTGAAACCAAAAAAAAGCTTAGATGCCTTCTTTTTCAAATAATGATAGCAAGAGAACGAAGAAAAAATGATAATAGGAGTAAATTAGAAAGTGCTTAAAATTGCATGCTCTTTCTGAATTACAAAAGAAAAAAATTGGGTTCAGTGTCCCTTTAAAGGGACAGTCAACACCAGCATTTTTGTTCTTTTAAAAGATAGATAATCCCTTTATTACACATTCCCCAGTTTTGCACAACCAACTCTGTTATATTAATATACTTTTTACCTCTGTGATTAACTTGTATCTAAGCATCTTTTGACAGCCCCCTGATCACATAACATTTTCTTTATTATCTATTGACTTTTATTTTAGCCAATTAGGGCAGTGTCTGCCACAATCCACAGGCATGATCACAATGTTATCTATATGGTTTACATGAACTAGCTCTCCCCTGTTGTGAAAAGCAAATAAAAAAGCATGTGACAAGAGGCGGCCTTCAAGGGATTAGAAATTATTATATAAACCTTCCTAGGTTTAGCTTTCAACTTAGAATACCAAGAGAACAAAGCAAAATTGGTGATAAAAGTAAATTGGAAAGTTGTTTAAAATGACATGCCCTATTTGAAACATGAAAGTTTTTTTTGGACTTGACTGTCCCTTTAAGTAATAGATTCTTATATTGTTAGTATTGTTTGTGAGTGTTCGTCTTATTTTGTGTATGTAATTTTGTACGGATAAAATAAAAAAATAAAAAAGTAACTTTGGTGATGTTGCAAATTAAAGAAAGATTTGTGTGAACTTGAACCCTCATTCTCCATAATTGTGCTTAAAAAAGTATATGCTAAAATCAATTGGACTGCAATAACCTTGTACCTTTTTAATACCTGCAGAACCCCTTTTATATTTTTTCACACCACTCAATCCCTTGTGAGAATTCTCATTGATAAGTCTAACTAGTTATGGCCATGTTTGTTTGTGCTAACATATATGGTTTGACAATGATTTAGATGTTTAAGACGTGTTTCTGTACAATGCAAATGCCAGCAGTGTCCTTAATCAAATAACAGCTGATCTCCACTGTTGTGCGTAGTAGCAAGTAAAAACAGGCTAAGAGCTCACTTGTTTAAATTCACTGTTTTAAACCCAATTGGCATTAAAGGGACAGTCAACACCAGCATTTTTGTTGTTTAAAAAGAAAGATAATCCCTTTATTACCCATTCCCCAGTTTTGCATAACCAACACAGTTATAATAATACACGTTTTACCTCTGTAATTATCTTGTATCTAAGCTTATGCTGACTGCCCCCTTATTTCAGTTCTTTTGACAGACATGCGGTTTAGCCAATCAGTGCTCAGTCCTAGGTCACTTTACGTGCATAAGCCTGTAAGTAGATTGCTCCTTAAACATCACCACGAAAACAAACTGCTCCTAAGTCCTGCACAGGCTGTAGACGCCACCGGAAATGCTGGGGAGAAGTGGGGGTGTGAAGCCCAGGGGGGGTGCAGGCTGTAATTGTGGCCGGTTCCGCCACAAAAAAAGAAAATTGAAAAAGAGAAAGACGGCTGAAAACTGAAGGAGTATTGAAGTTAAAAAACAACTTTTAATGAAAAACTCATAAAAGCATGGTACAGAAAGGCAGCAGAAATGAACATCCTTACATGTTTCGTGCCTGCACTTGGCACTTAATCATAGGAATAACGTTTATGTTGCACGCTTTTCCTTTAGCAGGGATGGTCCTGCATTGCGCACCGTGTGACTGTGAGTGGTCACGGTTTCCATTTCCTATTCCTGACCGATTGACTACGGAGGGGAGCGAGTTTCTCTATACTGTCTGGGTTATAGGAGATGGTGAGTGCCCCAGCCATTGGGGTTATAGGTGCCGGTTGTTTTTTTCTTGATTTATATAAGTACCTAGTTATGGAGGATTCTGAATTTTTAGAGGATGGTCCTTTATATCTGAATTCGATACCTGTGTATATTGTGAGGAGGCCGGGTAATCCAGCCCTCTCAATTATGTTCCATATGCCACAACAGGGTGTTTTCATCAACCAATGTTGAGATGTTAACCACTGAGCCTTCCGCCTCTGAGGACTCTTCGTCCCGTGAGGTGTCCCCCCTTCAGTCATTTGATCCTACACGCGCAGCTTCCCCATGCCCCACTAATCCTCCACCTGGAGGGGGCCCTTTTTCTACCTGACGTTACTGCGCAGTTCCGTATGGTGATGTCTGCGGCCTTAGCCATTTTGCCTCGTACGGCTACGCGCAAACGAAGGGTTAACCCATGCACTCCTGCCCAGGGGGCATCATGTAAATTGTCAGTTGTATCCGATCAGTCATCTGAGGATGCGGTCGTCTCTGAGGCTTCAGAGCATGGACCTGCTGGGTCGGAGCCTGCTGCTTCAATTCCTCTGGAAGAGGATGATTTAGCCTTTAGATTTTAGGTAGCACGTTTGCGCTTCCTTCTAAGAGAGGTGTTGTCGATATTAGTGATGCCTAGTACTGACGTGCCAGTCGAATCTCAGAGCCCTAAATCAGAGGGCGAATGGGATTAAGGGGAGTGGGGAAGGATGGGAATCCTATTCCTCTTCCTATATTTGCTTTTTAAGATCCCAGTTCCGGGCTCTATGGGGAGTTGTTACCCATCCCTACTTGGCTATCACCTTTATGTGCTCTTGCCTATTGTTTTTACTATTCAGTTTAAGAATAGCTGATTCTTAGAGCTCTTGGTTATAGGAGGAAACTTGTTTTATGAAGATGTTTCTTCCTGAGGGATATCTTATGTACTGACTACCTTGTTTGTCGCAGTTTTTCTGGAGACTTGCTATTGCAGGTCTCTGTATAGCTTCGAGGGGATGGTTACCTCGATATTCGCTTGAAAGAATTAGGCCCTGGAGCTTATAATTCTTTTATCTGGGATTTTCAGATCTTTTGCTACAAAGCTAGGGCGTTGTATCATTCTGTCATATATGACTTCTGAATCTAAAATTTTTCCTTCTGTTTGAGAGAGAGATTTAACCTGGTTACGCTATTCCACGTTTTTTTCTGTTTGTTGAGAAAGCAAATCAGAGAGACAAGTTTCTTTCTATTAGTCCTTTAGTTCAGTTAATGCCCAGCATCCGGGACCTCCGCTAAGAGGAGCAATCCAAGGTTTTTTTTGGAAGCTTTTACTCTCCGGATGAAGTCCAAGCAGAGCAGAGGCTCGCCGAGACTAGATTGGCAAGTGGGGCCAGTTCCAGGTCCTATATTGGATCGTGTTGGGGACGGTCTATCTCTCTTTTAGTCAGTTCAGGGACGTACAGGATACATGGGTCTTTGAGGTCATACCTAGGTTTAAGCCTCCGCCTCCCAGGGCATTTTCCTTCTCTTGATCCTGTTTTCAGACAGAGAGAGGGATGCCTTCCCTCGGGTTTTGTTCTCTTTGAGTCATTATCCCGGTGTCTATCACGGAGTGAGGTTTGGGATATCTGTCAGTCCATTCTTTTTATGGTCCCATACAGTCAGCGGTGCCTTATCTAGACGACATCTTGGTTCAGGCGTCATCCTTTCATCTAGCAAAATCTTATACAGAGATGTTGTCTTTTCTATGTTCCCATGGGTGGAAAGTGAATCTGGAAAAGAGTTCTCTAGTTCCAGCCACTAGAGTGTTTCCATAGATTCCCTGTCCATAAAGATTTATCTGATGGACGTTGGAAAATCCAAACTTCTTGCTTCTTGTCTTTCTTTCCAGTCTGCTATTCGTCCATCAGTGGCTCAATGCATGGAGGTGATTGGTCTGATGGTTGCTTCCATGGACATCATTCCTTTTTGCTCGGTTCCATCCGCGACCTCTGCAACTTTGCATGCTCAGTCAATGGAACGGAGACCATTCAGATTTATCGCAGAGGATACATCTGGATCCCTTAACATGAGACTCTCTTTCGTGGGGAATACACAGGAACATCTGTCTCGGGGCACTTGCTTCCTGAGACCTTCCTGGGTGATTGTGACTATGGACGCCAGCCTGTTAGGCTGGGAAGCAGTTTGGGGCTCTCTAAAAGCTCAGGGCCTGTGAACTCGGGAGGATTCATCTCTTTCCATAAACATTTTGGAGTTGAGAACGATCTTCAATGCCTTGACAGCTTGGCCTTAATTGTCTTTAGTCCGGTTTATCAGATTCCAGTCGGACATCACCACCTCAGTGGCTTACATCAACCACCAGGGAGGAACTCTGAGTTCCTTAGCCATGAAGGAGGTAACTCGCATTCTGCAGTGGGCGAAAGCTCACAACTGTCTTCTGTATGCCATCCACATTCCAGGAGTGGACTAAATGAACCCACCAATCAGCAAGCGCTATCCAGGTGCAGAACCGGCTCCTAAGCTTACATTCAAATAAATATACCAAGAGAACTAAGAAAAATGTATAATAGGAGTAAATTAAGAAAGCTGCTCAAAATTGCATGCTCTGTCTGAATCATGACAGTTTAATTTTGACTAGACTTTTCCTTTAATACTTTTTAGGTTGTTTGGGGGATTATTGCCACACTGACACTAGGCAAATTGGTCAGCAAGAGGAGCTGCGCCTCATCAAATATAGGGATTACTTTAACTCTTAGCTTGTGTGTACATAGGATAAGATATGAAACGACCACTGAAGAAAAACAAATTTGAACTCATCTGAAAAGTTGTCCTGTTTTTTCAGTTTGAAAATCTGGTTACCCTGTATAGAGCATACGATTGTGTTTGGCTTTTGAGTGACAACAAATATGCATTGTGAATTAAATATGTAGTGGAGAATACAATTTAAGTATCAACATAGTTTGTCTGTTGTATTTTATGTTTAAATAATTTTTATTTTTGAAAAATAAAATACAATCACATGACATTCAAATAAACAGGTGTGCTCTCCTCTGAGCCCAAGTATAGTAGAAATTAGTAGTAGTCCATTTTTCTGAATAAAAACATTTACTGATTATAGTTCCTGGACCATATCTTAACTGTAGTATCATAGTCTTCATCAATAAGTAACTGCCTGGAGAATATCGTTATTTCTATTGTTTTGTTTCCATAAAATATTACATAGATATATGGTAATAAAGCTCTTGGACTGAAGATGGTCCTATATATTTAGAGGTGTTTCAAATCAGAGAGTACACCATTAGAAGACAACAGGGTTAAATAACTTGGGGTTTAAAAAGGTAACATGTGTAAGGGGGGGAAGGAATGTGACGACACAGCCTTTCTCATATTATGTTGTATATACACCTATATGTTTAAAATGCTTGTAGCTGAATGACCACGTAATGTCTTGTCTTTCTACTGTCCTATGGGGCTAGGGATCCTCTGCTTATCCAGTAGTACCACACTGCTTGAGTCTTTTTTCTGTTGTCAAGAGTCTGTGACGCTATCTCGTACATGGTATATGTGTGATGGATTTTGTTAAGTATCTCTGTCCAGGTCGGGGTCCCAGTTTTCCAGTATCTGGCTATACATATCCTTGTGACCGTGCACAAGATCTTAATAAATGTATTTATATGTTTATTATATTTACTAAGATGTTCATGTAGCAGAGCTTGGTGTATTGTAAGGTTGATATTTTCATCTAGTGTCTGGCTGAGCAAGGTAGATAATTGTTTCCATATTCCCGATATCTCTCTGCAATCCCACCACATGTGTCTATAAGTCCCGGTTTCTCCACAGCCCCGATAGCATAGCTTACTACCTTGTGGGTGCATGTGGGCTGTTCTCATGGGGGTTAAGTACCATCGGTGGATGGTTTTGATAATGTTTTCTTTGAGATCTACACTAATTAGTCCCTTCCCAGCATTTTGGAATAAAAGCTCCCATTCTTTTGTATTCTTACTAATAAGTAATTCTCGTTCCCAGGCTAGCATAGTTGAGGTTTTAGATGAATTTTGGGTGTTTTGCATGTTTATATATTGTAGAGATATAGTATGTTTGTCTCGGCCTTCTATTTTACAGAATGTCTCCAACAGTGTGGCAGTGTCATTTCTTGGGTGTTTTAGGTATGTTTATATAGCTGAGGATATCTGGAGGTATATATACCAGTGTAATTTCAGTGGGCCTAGTTTTGTCTGCAGCTGGACAAATGTGAGTATATTTCTTCCTGCTAAGTAGTCTGCTACTCTGTACAAGCCCTTGTTTTCCCATTTTTTGAGTTGAGTCGAGATTTCGTTTGGCACTATGTATCTGATCGGTATAGCTAGGGAGTGTTTTTGTATTAATTTATATTTTGTTTTTGCTGTCTTCCAGGACGCTACTGTGAGACTTGCAGTGTAGGGTTTGGGTTTCTCTCTATCTCCTTGTGATCTTTCGGCGTCCCAAATGATTGAGTCTATCTCCTCCCCACCACCTATTTTTGCCTCTAGGGTAGGCGACATAGCTTCTCTTGATCTTTTAAGGAGTAGAGTATCCTGTGCTAACCTGGCTGAATTATAGTAGTCTATTAGATTTGGTACCCCTATTCCCCCCAGTGACCCATGTCTGGTTAGAATTTACTTTGCTATCCTATTTGTTTTATCACCTCTGATAAATATCAATATTTCTTTTTGCATTTTATCTGAGTCTGGTTTTATTATTTTGATAGGAAGAGTTCTAAACAAGTATAGAATCCGTGGCATAGCATTCATCTTCACCCTGTTGTATTTTAAAGGGTTATGAAACCTAAATTATTTCTTTCATGTTTGCATGTGATTTTTAAACTTTCTAATTTACTTATATTATCTATTAGTTCTCTTGGGATCTATTTTTTTTTTTAAAGCATGGACATATGATTAGGAGCCGGCCCATTTCTGGAGCACTTTATGGCAGCAGTTTTGCAAGAATGTTATCCATTTGCAAGAGCACTAGATGGCAGCGCTATTTCCTGACAAGTATTGCTCCAGATAACTACCTAGGTCTCTCTTCAACACAGAATATCATGGGAACAAAGCCAATTTGATAATAGAAAACTGTAAAAAAAAAAAAAAAAAAAAAAAGAGTTGTTTTTAAATGTGTATGCTCTGTCTGAATCACAAAGGAAAAGTTTTGGGTTTCATATCCCTTTTAAGTTCTTTAGCCATTAAAACACATACTCTAGTATAATAATAATATTTTAAAGAACAGATATCCACATGCACTGAGATCAGAACATGACATAATAAATGAACAAATGAATACTGACATTCTCTATGCTGCTGTAGTCAAAAAATGCAATTCATATGTGTTTAGCTTCTACACAGTTACCACTTTTAAAAAAAGTTTTGCCGCAAGACTAAGCAACAACTAGATCATGTGTGAGGCAACTGAAAACCAAAATCTAATTTCAATAAATCAACATTTATCTGCAAGTTTTCAAATTTGCTTTTGATTTGAGCCATAATCTTAAACTTTTTTTTTTATCTTATCTTGTCCTATCTCAGGGTTGTCCATTGGCCATTTGTATTGTGATCTCTTCATCTTGCTGTAATTGTAGAAGTACACGCTTTATAGGGACTAATGTGTGTTATTATTTTAGGAAAGTGAACTTCAGGGATGTGAGAGCTCGTTACCAAAGTGACAGCGACATGCTGCACCGCTTATTTGTGTGTATTGCAGGTAAGCCTTCCGCCTTTCAAAATATCTGTTTGTTTTTTCTTTGGCCTTGTCTGACACACTGTGTTTTTCAGGTGTTGCTGACCAGTTACAAACTAACTTTGCAAGTGACCTACGTATTATTTTGAAGACTGTGTTTGAAGTTGTGAGCTCTACACCACAGGAAGAGAAACAGAGTAAGTTTTTGTTTGTCCTGTGTAGAATGCTGCAGTGATTGCATGACAACAAGTACTAGGCATGTGCATTCGGCAGTTTCATTTTATTGCTGACTGTAGAAGAAGGTGGCCGCTCACTGCATTTGACTCTTTTCAGAGCTGGATTTCTTATTGTGAAAGTGCAACACACTAACATCTCTGCAAATCTAGAATGAAACTGACGAATGCACGTCTAACCAGTCTCTGGAAATAAAATCAGATACAGCAGAACTGATGACATCACGATCTGGGCTGCATCTATGCACTCTGCTGAATAGCAATGACAGTCTGTTGAATCCAATTAGTGAGTCTTTTGTAACTAGTGAAGCCTTTAATGCAGCCCAGACCGCAATGTATTCAGTGGGCGGAGCTTGGCAGCCATTTCAAAGTGGCCAGAAACAATAACCATTTTAAAATAACTTTTTTTTTACTATTCCTGCTGCATGATAGTGAAAGGGATGCAGGAGGCTATTTGCAGCTTTATCTAAGGTAAGACTTTAAGATGACTAAGGTGTAGACTGTCCCTTTAAACAAGTGTTAAAGTAATATTACTGTTTGCTGATTCATGTACTCTTATCCTTTTTTTTAAACCACTGTTTATGGATGTGCAGCAGGAATAGATTGTTTTATAGACAATTGGATTTGAACAACTGATTATTTATTCCATTAATGTTAAGAATATTAATCCTTGTTCTTTTAGAAAGAATGTAATATCTTGTTGTATCTGTTTTAGTTGAGTAATATAAAGTAAGTACTTTGAATAAAAAACAAATTGTATCATATTACATTACCCTTTAGTACAAAGAGTGAATAAGATATTTCAATTAGCACAAGCTTGTTTAAAGGGATATAAAAATGCAGAAAGACAATGCTCCTATATGTATCATTGCTTGCTTATAACTATATGTTTAACCTCTGTAAAGTAAGTTCTAGACCCCAATGCACTACCGGGAGCTAGCTGGGCACATTTGGTGAGCCAATAACAAAAGGCAGATGTGTGTAGCTACCAATCGGCAGATAGCTCTCAGTAGTTCATTGATGCTCGTGAGCCTACCTAGGAATTCCTTTCAACAAAGGATACCAAGAGAACAAAGCAAACGAGATAAAGAAGTAAATTGGAAAGTTGAAAATATGTACGTTTAGCTTTCAACAAAGGATACCAAGAGAAAAAAAAGGAAATTTGATAACAAAAGTGATTTCTCCAACATTGGTGTGTCCGGTCCACGGCGTCATCCTTACTTGTGGGATATTCTCTTCGCCCACAGGAAATGGCAAAGAGTCCCAGCAAAGCTGGTCACATGATCCCTCCTAGGCTCCGCCCACCCCAGTCATTCTCTTTGCCGTTGCACAGGCAACATCTCCACGGAGATGGTTAAGAGTTTTTTGTAGTTTTATTCTTCTATCAAGTGTTTGTTATTTTAAAATAGTGCTGGTATGTACTATTTACTCTGAAACAGAAAAGGATGAAGATTTCTGTTTGTAAGAGGAAGATGATTTTTAGCAGACAGTAACTAAAATCGATTGCTGTTTCCACACAGGACTGTTGAGATGAAGTAACTTCAGTTGGGGGAAACAGTTAGCAGACTTTTCTGCTTAAGGTATGACTAGCCATATTTCTAACAAGACCATGTAATGCTGGAAGGCTGTCATTTCCCCTCATGGGGACCGGTAAGCCATTTTCTTAGTTAAACATAAAAGAATAAAGGGCTTCAAAAAGGGCTTAAAAACTGGTAGACATTTTTCTGGGCTAAAACAATTGCTTTACTAGGCATATTATGCAGATTCTAACTAATTATTGGTATTATAATCTTGGGGAACGTTTAGAAAAACGGCAGGCACTGTGTTGGACACCTTTTTCAGATGGGGGCCTTTCTAGTTATAGACAGAGCCTCATTCTGGGACTGTATAGGGGTTAAATGTAAAAACGGCTCCGGTTCCGTTAATTTAAGGGTTAAAGCTTTGAAATTTGGTGTGCAATACTTTTAATGCTTTAAGACACTGTGGTGAAATTTTGGTGAATTTTGAACAATTCCTTCATACTTTTTCACATATTCAGTAATAAAGTGTTTTCAGTTTGAAATTTAAAGTGACAGTAACGGTTTTATTTTAAAACGTTTTTTTGTGCTTTGTTGACAAGTTTAAGCCTGTTTAACATGTCTGTACCATCAGATAAGCTATGTTCTATATGTATGAAAGCCAATGTGTCTCCCCATTTAAATTTATGTGATAATTGTTCCATAGTGTCCAAACAAAGTAAGGACAGTAATGCAACAGATAATGATATTGCCCAAGATGATTCCTCAAATGAGGGGAGTAAACATGATACTACATCATCCCCTACTGTGTCTACACCAGTTATGCCCACACAGGAGGCCCCTAGTACATCTAGTGCGCCAATACTTATTACCATGCAACAATTAACGGCTGTAATGGATAACTCCATAGCAAATCTTTTATCCAAGATGCCTACTTATCAGAGAAAGCGCGATTGCTCTGTTTTAAACACTGAAGAGCAAGAGGACGCTGATGATAACTGTTCTGACATACCCTCACACCAATCTCAAGGGGCCATGAGGGAGGTTTTGTCTGATGGAGAAATTTCAGATTCAGGAAAAATTTCTCATCAAGCTGAACCTGATGTTGTGACATTTAACCTTAAATTAGAACATCTCCGCGCACTGCTTAAAGAGGTGTTATCTACTCTGGATGATTGTGACAATTTGGTCATTCCAGAGAAATTATGTAAGATGGACAAGTTCCTAGAGGTTCCGGTGCCCCCCGACGCTTTTCCTATACCCAAGCGGGTGGCGGACATAGTAAATAAAGAGTGGGAAAGGCCCGGCATACCTTTTGTTCCCCCCCCTATATTTAAGAAATTATTTCCTATAGTCGACCCCAGAAAGGACTTATGGCAGACAGTCCCCAAGGTCGAGGGGGCGGTTTCTACTCTAAACAAACGCACTACTATTCCTATCGAAGATAGTTGTGCTTTCAAAGATCCTATGGATAAGAAATTAGAGGGTTTGCTTAAAAAGATTTTTGTACAGCAAGGTTACCTTCTACAACCAATTTCATGCATTGTTCCTGTCACTACGGCAGCATGTTTCTGGTTCGAGGAACTAGAAAAATCGCTCAGTAAAGAATCTTCGTATGAGGAGGTTATGGACAGAGTTCAAGCACTTAAATTGGCTAACTCTTTTGTTTTAGATGCCGCTTTGCAATTAGCTAGATTAGCGGCGAAAAATTCAGGGTTTGCTGTCGTGGCGCGCAGAGTGCTTTGGCTAAAGTCTTGGTCAGCGGATGTGTCTTCCAAGACAAAATTGCTTAACATTCCTTTCAAAGGTAAAACATTATTTGGACCTGATTTGAAAGAGATTATTTCAGACATCACTGGGGGAAAGGGCCACGCCCTCCCACAGGATAGGTCTTTTAAGGCTAATAATAAGCCTAATTTTCGTCCCTTTCGCAGAAACGGACCAGTCTCTAATTCTGTATCCTCTAAGCAAGAGGGTAATACTTCACAACCCAAACCAGCCTGGAAACCAATTCAAGGCTGGAACAAGGGTAAGCAGGCCAAGAAGCCTACCACTGCTGCCAAAACAGCATAAAGGGATAGCCCCCGATCCGGGACCGGATCTAGTGGGGGGCAGACTTTCTCTCTTTGCTCAGGCTTGGGCAAGAGATGTTCAGGATCCTTGGGCGCTAGAAATAGTTTCTCAAGGTTATCTCCTGGAATTCAAGGAACTACCCCCAAGGGGAAGGTTCCACAGGTCTCAATTATCTTCAAACCAAATAAAGAGACAGGCATTCTTACATTGTGTAGAAGACCTGTTAAAGATGGGAGTGATACATCCAGTTCCAATAAGAGAACAAGGAATGGGATTTTATTCCAATCTGTTCATAGTTCCCAAAAAAGAGGGAACATTCAGACCAATTTTGGATCTAAAGATCCTAAACAAATTTCTCAGGGTACCATCGTTCAAAATGGAAACTATTCGAACGATCCTACCTACTATCCAGGAAAATCAATTTATGACTACCGTGGATTTAAAGGATGCGTACCTACATATTCCTATCCACAAGGAACATCATCAGTTCCTAAGGTTCGCTTTTCTGGACAAGCATTACCAGTTTATGGCACTTCCATTTGGATTAGCCACTGCTCCAAGGATTTTCACAAAGGTACTAGGGTCCCTTCTAGCGGTTCTAAGACCAAGGGGCATTGCAGTAGTACCTTACTTGGACGACATCCTGATTCAAGCGTCGTCCCTGTCAAAAGCAAAGGCTCATACGGACATCGTCCTAGCCTTTCTCAGATCTCACGGATGGAAGGTGAATAAAGAAAAAAGTTCTCTGTCCCCGTCAACAAGAGTTCCCTTCTTGGGAACAATAATAGATTCCTTAGAAATGAGGATTTTTCTGACAGAGGTCAGAAAATCAAAACTTCTAAGCTCTTGTCAAGTACTTCATTCTGTTCCTCGTCCTTCCATAGCGCAGTGCATGGAAGTAATAGGATTGATGGTTGCAACAATGGACATAGTTCCTTTTGCACGAATTCATCTAAGACCATTACAACTGTGCATGCTCAGACAGTGGAATGGGGATTATATAGACTTGTCTCCGACGATTCAAGTAGATCAAAAGACCAGAGATTCACTCCGTTGGTGGCTGACCCTGGACAATCTGTCACAGGGAATGAGCTTCCGCAGACCAAAGTGGGTCATTGTCACGACCGACGCCAGCCTAGTGGGCTGGGGCGCGGTCTGAGAATCCCTGAAAGCTCAGGGTCTATGGTCTCGGGAAGAGTCTCTTCTCCCGATAAACATTCTGGAACTGAGAGCGATATTCAATGCTCTCAGAGCTTGGCCTCAACTAGCAAAGGCCAAATTCATAAGGTTTCAGTCAGACAACATGACGACCGTTGCATATATCAAACATCAGGGGGGAACAAGGAGTTCCCTGGCGATGAAAGAAGTGACCAAGATAATTCAATGGGCGGAGGATCACTCCTGCCACTTGTCTGCGATCCACATCCCAGGAGTGGAAAATTGGGAAGCGGATTTTCTGAGTCATCAGACATTCCATCCGGGGGAGTGGGAACTCCATCCGGAAATCTTTGCCCAAATAACTCAATTATGGGGCATTCCAGACATGGATCTGATGGCGTCTCGTCAGAACTTCAAGGTTCCTTGCTACGGGTCCAGATCCAGGGATCCCAAGGCGACCCTAGTAGATGCACTAGTAGCACCTTGGACCTTCAACCTAGCTTATGTATTCCCACCGTTTCCTCTCATCCCCAGGCTGGTAGCCAGGATCAATCAGGAGAGGGCCTCGGTGATCTTGATAGCTCCTGCGTGGCCACGCAGGACTTGGTATGCAGACCTGGTGAATATGTCATCGGTTCCACCATGGAAGCTACCTTTGAGACAGGACCTTCTTGTTCAGGGTCCATTCGAACATCCGAATCTGGTTTCCCTCCAACTGACGGCTTGGAGATTGAACGCTTGATTTTATCAAAGCGTGGGTTTTCAGATTCTGTAATAGATACTCTGATTCAGGCTAGAAAGCCTGTAACTAGAAAAATTTACCATAAAATATGGAAAAAATATATCTGTTGGTGTGAATCTAAAGGATTCTCATGGAACAAGATAAAAATTCCTAAGATTCTATCCTTTCTACAAGAAGGTTTGGAGAAAGGATTATCTGCAAGTTCTCTGAAGGGACAGATCTCTGCTTTATCTGTTTTACTTCACAAAAGACTGGCAGCTGTGCCAGATGTTCAAGCATTTGTTCAGGCTCTGGTTAGGATCAAGCCTGTTTACAGACCTTTGACTCCTCCCTGGAGTCTAAATCTAGTTCTTTCAGTTCTTCAAGGGGTTCCGTTTGAACCCTTACATTCCGTAGATATTAAGTTATTATCTTGGAAAGTTTTGTTTTTGGTTGCAATTTCTTCTGCTAGAAGAGTTTCAGAGTTATCTGCTCTGCAGTGTTCTCCGCCCTATCTGGTGTTCCATGCAGATAAGGTGGTTTTGCGTACTAAGCCTGGTTTTCTTCCGAAAGTTGTTTCCAACAAAAATATTAACCAGGAGATAGTTGTACCTTCTTTGTGTCCGAATCCAGTTTCAAAGAAGGAACGTTTGTTACACAATTTGGACGTAGTCCGTGCTCTAATTCTATTTAGAGGCTACTAAAGATTTCAGACAAACATCTTCCTTGTTTGTTGTTTATTCTGGTAAAAGGAGAGGTCAAAAAGCGACTTCTACCTCTCTTTCCTTTTGGCTTAAAAGCATTATCCGATTGGCTTATGAGACTGCCGGACAGCAGCCTCCTGAAAGAATCACAGCTCACTCCACTAGGGCTGTGGCTTCCACATGGGCCTTCAAGAACGAGGCTTCTGTTGACCAGATATGTAAGGCAGCGACTTGGTCTTCACTGCACACTTTTGCCAAATTTTACAAATTTGATACTTTTGCTTCTTCGGAGGCTATTTTTGGGAGAAAGGTTTTGCAAGCTGTGGTGCCTTCCGTTTAGGTGACCTGATTTGCTCCCTCCCTTCTTCCTTGTCCTAAAGCTTTGGTATTGGTTCCCACAAGTAAGGATGACGCCGTGGACCGGACACACCAATGTTGGAGAAAACAGAATTTATGCTTACCTGATAAATTACTTTCTCCAACGGTGTGTCCGGTCCACGGCCCGCCCTGGTTTTTTAATCAGGTCTGATGAATTATTTTCTCTAACTACAGTCACCACGGTATCATATGGTTTCTCCTATATATATTTCCTCCTGTCCGTCGGTCGAATGACTGGGGTGGGCGGAGCCTAGGAGGGATCATGTGACCAGCTTTGCTGGGACTCTTTGCCATTTCCTGTTGGGGAAGAGAATATCCCACAAGTAAGGATGACGCCGTGGACCGGACACACCGTTGGAGAAAGTAATTTATCAGGTAAGCATAAATTCTGTTTTTAAAAGTCTCAAAAATACATGCTCTAGCTGAATCATGAAAGTGAAAATTTGACTTTCTTATCCCATTATGGAGAGTAATAGCTGTGTTATGAACATGGTTATGTTTAGGGTTGAAAATAACTTTCTTTTAAAACATAAGTTAAGGCAGAACATTTAAAAGTGGCTACTTTACTGTCCATTTTAATCCTATAATTGTGAAATGTTACTGCTAGTATTGTGTTGTATTGCATAGGCTCGATAGGATTCTAGTAAGAGCTATTTCTTATTGCTATAGTGCAGGAACTAATGAGATGCCCCTTCTCATGGAACTTGTCCTTGATCTTCCCTATGTTTTTTTCAGCTTACTATTTAAATGTACATTAAACTAGAGCAAAATGTAGAATGCAAAAGAGCAATAACTCAATATGTCAAAAACATGTTAAAGCTTCTTAAATTATTATTAAAACTAACAGGAAGTGTATGTTGGTGCACAATCCATGCTTAGGGACAGATAATGCCAAGAGCTCTATTGGTGCACAAGGACATGCTTGTGTAATGTGAAAACAAAGTACTGTAATACATTTGAACACTCTCTTTTAGATGGAATAGAAACAAATACTTTAATATCCCTTATTAATTCTTTATACATATTTCCTCCCTCCCTCCATTTTTTCCTTAGAGAATAAAGAAGATGCCTTCCGTTTGCCGGACTGTTCTGTTTGTCAAAACCTTGAGCAGCAGGAAAATGGTATGTCCAGACTAACGCAAAGGCTCCATGTTAGTCCAATTTATAATATTTAGTGCTATGTTTGCTGCAAAAGAAAATAAATTTTGCTATCTCTATTTAGAAACTGTAGGAATATAATGTTTGCGTAAGGCATGATTGTTATGTATACTATTTTAATATTTTGATAAAATATTTTTTTAATTTCACGATTATAAACTAAAGGTGTGATTGTAACTAGGCTTTTAATCATTGACGTTCTGTTACACAAATAACCGTTTTTATCAAGCAGTGTCGTTTTAGAGCCAGTGATATAAACTAAATACCAAATGTGAGTCCCAATTAGTATTCCTATGAAGTGATGATTTTATTTTGTTTAAAGTATCTCCAGAATGGGTCCCTGACAGTAGAAGCAACCAGTGCATGAGCTGCTGTGCTCCCTTCACTTTACTCCGCAGAAGGCACCACTGTCGCAGCTGTGGAAAGGTCAGTTGTAAAATGCTCTCCCTCAACACCCTTATGTTTCTTCTACATAATTACTGCTGGCCTATAGGTGATTTAGTCTGTTCTCCACGGCTTACAAAACATGGGTCTATGCTCCTGCACACACAGGTTTAAAAAGACCAATCTAATACACTCACCTGTTTTTAATTATTTCTACTCCTGTCCTAGACATGTGGGTTTCACAAACACTCACTTCATCCCCCCCCCCTAATGTTTGCATCTTGGAATTTGTTTAAAATAAAACTTGCAAGAATCAGAGCATGTCATTTTAATAGACTTTTAAAATCACTTCTATTTTCAAATGTGCTTTATTTTCTTGATAACATTTTTTTTAAAGTGAATACACACATATCCTACACTAGTGGGAGCTAGCTGGTGATTGGTGCCTGCGTGCATACATTTGTCTCTTGTTATTGGCTAACTAGGTGTGTTCATCTAGCTACCAGTAGTGTCCCTTTCATTTTGTTACTTTATGTCCTATATCCACACATTTGGTGGATTGACTGTGCTTCTCTAAATGTACACTACAAATGTCCTGAGTGTCTGTTTGTAAGCCCTATGGAGTTGGAGGGCCACTAAAGTCAAAATTAAAGTTTCATGATTCAGATAATGCATGCAATTTAAAAAACAAACAAAAAAAAAACTTGTGCACAGCATATACCTATATGCATTTGTGATGGGCTGATTGCTATTACATGATACTGGGGGAGGGAAAATTGGATTAACTTTGAAATTTGCCATAAAATGTTCTACTCATAAATTCAATGTAAGTTCTATTACATTGTCCTTGTGTTGTGTATTTGCCAGTTATATGTCGGTTGTATGCCTATTTTAATTGGCTTACCAGTGTGTTCAGCTAGCTCACAGGAGTGTATTGTTGTTTCTTCATCAAACGATACCAACAGAATGAAGCAAAATTGGTAACAGAAGAAAATTGGAAAGTTGTTTAAAAATGTATAATCTATCTGAATCACTAAATAAAAATGTTGGGTATCATGTTCCTTTAAGGAGGCATTATGATAAGAGATACGGTGCAGACCAAATGGGAAGATACTAATTTGTCCTCATAAAAACACTTAAGATGCAAACTAGTAAGGAGGGAGGAAGCAGGTCCTTATAAATTACTCTCTCAGTCCTAATGCACATAATTAGTAGTGACCACTAAAGTTTACATATGATCAACCTAAATTGATCACACATAGTATCATTAGAAACTATAACCCTTGCTCTTAATATCTGCCATATTGGAAACCATCTCAAACTAGGGTGTACCTTTCTCATATACAAATAGAGCCAGGCACTCTTACACTAGTTAAATTAAAATAATTTAATCAAAACATATATTGTATAGATGTACTATATTGAAAACTATAATTTTATTAAGGCACAATTGAACATAAAAGATCAAAACATTAAATTGACTGTAAAGTCAAATTTAAACATTCATGATTCAGATACAGCATACCATTTTAAAACAACTTTCCAATTTAAAATGAAAAAGCAGGAATCTAAGTCCCTCTAGGAGGCGCTAAAATCTAGAAAAATGGTGTATACAAATATATATATCACAATTATGTGTAACAGATTTTAACAATAAATATCAAACACCTTAAAAAAAACATTCAGCTGGTGATGGTATATCACTACAAATTTATGTAATCTTAGATTCCTATATTGTAGAAACTGTAAGAAAAGTGTGAAAAAATAGTCCCAATAGACTTATCGTGAGTGTATGATTCCACCCTGTCCACATTTGCTAAGTATCACACAGGAAGTTATTTGTGAGATTGCTATTGGTACTATTGGTTTCTTTCCTCTTCTCCTTCTGAATATGCACTAAAATAGATGCTGCTTCTCTCTTCCAATTCACAAAAAGGTATAGTAGATCCTGAACAAAAAACACAGAGGACCCTTCATGTGCATATCAATAGCGCAATCACTGTCATGAAATGTAGATATACAGGGTACTCACAAATTGTGGCAGCACTCTCTTGTGCTCCCTGTTGGGGTCGTTCTGGAGACTCATTGCTCCAGCTCACTGGATGCCTGATGAAACTGCTTGAACAGCAGAGAAACGTGTTGCAGTCTTTTTGGGGCTCTGAATGACTTTAACCCTTTTTGTACTTATTGTCTTTTAAAAAAGATTTTAATTGAAAGGTTTTTATACTTACAAAAACCTGGTGCATTATTTTGCATTATTGTCCACTGAGGGAGCTGTGATCCAGGATCCAGTGAGCTGGAGCACTGTGAGTCCCCAGAACGCCCCCAACAGCACAAGAGAGTGCTGCCACAATTTGAGTACTCTGTGTATCTACATTTCATGACAGTGATTGCACTATTAATATGCACATGAAGCGCCCTCTGTGTTTTTTGTTCAGGAACTTTCCAATTTACTTTTATTATCAAATATGTTTTCTCTCTTGTTATCCATTTGTTGAAGCATACCCCTAGGTAGGCTGATGGCAGTTTATGAATGTGCACATGTGCAACAGTCTATGACATCAGTATTTGCAACATTGTAAAAGACTGAAAGAAACAATGTTGCAAACACTGCTGCCAGATGGCTAAAGACATGTTCATGCTCATGAGCACACCTATGATTACTCTTTAACAAAGGATACTAAGAGAAGTAAGCAAAATTGATCATAAAAGTAAATTGGAAAGTTGTTCAACCCCTTGCGCCAAATTGATGCAAGTACAACGTCACATAGTACTTTGCCCAGCTTACTGTGTTGACGACGTAGTACCCATGTCAAACAGAAGCGCGTGCTGCAGTCCTTGATGTCAGCTTTTACAGTGGAGACTGCAACCAGGAGCAGAAAGCATCTGACTTTATGTTGTGTCACTGTCTGTATCTGTTGCGGTATTGCCGAGGGAGGAGAGTGGGCGACATATTGCCCCAAGGGGTCGGAAAGGTGAAGGTACCCTACTCTACATAAAGGAAATTATTAGGAGAGAGGGAGGGATGGGTCCCTACACTGCATCAAATGGGCTTTTGAGAGGGGGCCCTACACATGATCACTTGGTGTGGGGAGGGTGAGGGGGATCCATATGCTATATAAAAATATTAATAAAATAAAAAAAAGAAATGAATGTAAACTGGGTACTGGTAGACAGCTGCCAGTACCTAAGATGACAATGACCATTGGGAGGGGTGAGTGTTAGAGAGCTGTTTGGGAGGGATCAGGGAAGGTAAGGGGGGGATCCCTACACTGCAGACAATTAAAGAATAAATAAAATTAATTTAATTTAAAAACAAAAAGCACTAAAACTTCATACCTGCCAGTACCTAAAATTGTGGTAAGCGGGGGGACAGGTGAGAGGCTAATACTTACATTACAATAATATTACAATTGACAGTTAATTAACCCCTTCACTGCTGAAAATTTCAGAAGTATGGTGCGCAGCTGCAATTAGCAACCTAATTTACCAAAAAACAATGGCAAAGCCATGTATACCTGCTATTTCTGAACAAAAGGGATCCCAGAGAAGCTGTAACAACCATTTGTGTTATGACTGCACAAGCTGTATGTAAATGATTTCTGTGAGAAACCAAATAGTTTGTGAAAAAGTTAACAATTTTTTTTTTATATGATCGCATTTAGTGGCATGAAATAAAACAAAACAAAAACAAGGCTCTATTTCTGTCTAAATGGAGTGATAGCAAAAATACAAAAAATTATCCGGTAACGAAGGGCTTAAGAAGGACAAAGGTTTTCCCAGTTTCGACAGGCAATTTTTGCTCACTACTGGTTTGACCTAAATTATCCGCTCTCTTGTTAAGTGCAGGCCTTTCTATTGAGACCCTATATGGGTATTTAAAATAACAATAAATAGTAATTTTAATACTGAAAAATTTGGGAAAAAGGTTGGGGTGGGGGGGCATTTTTTATTTTTCTTCTTAATATGAGGAGAGTCCATGGCTTCATTCCTTACTTGTGGGAATACTGAACCTGGCCACCAGGAGGAGGCAAAGACACCCCAGCCAATGGCTTAAATACCTCCCCCACTT
Source organism: Bombina bombina (assembly GCF_027579735.1). Taxonomy (NCBI): domain Eukaryota; kingdom Metazoa; phylum Chordata; class Amphibia; order Anura; family Bombinatoridae; genus Bombina; species Bombina bombina. The sequence continues at coordinate 372,079,247 of NC_069504.1, read as the reverse complement.
CCCTCATCCCCCAGTCATTCTTTGCCTTTCATCACAGGAGGTTGGCAGAGAAGTGTCAGAAGATACAGAGTAGTTCCTTATGAAGGGTATCTACCCTTCGGAATGGGACTGGAGTTTTAAGTAGTCTTGTCAGCCTCTCAGTGAGGGCATTGACAAATGTTAGATTCTGGAGATGCAGGGAGAGTCTTTCTGCGAACCCATCCAGACTCGTATTAACAGCTCCTTAAGCAATCAGTGTTGAAGAGTTTTACTGCCTGCTTTTTCACTCAAGTCAATGTCAGGAGCGATGCTACAAGACTGTCAAACTTGAGAGGCTGTGTTTCTGTTCCTCGGCATAGATTCCGGTAAGATCGTTTCATTTTATACATTTATGATAACGCAAGAAGACAGGATCACAGCGTGGCTCCTTTTATCTGTATGGAATCGAGGGTTAATATCTTCGGAAGGGGATTATTGAACAGGGGGGATTAATTACATAATGTAAATATTGTGTTTATGCTGCGACATGTGTGAGATGAAGCTGAGGTAGATGTTGGAACGTACAGGTTTTACTTTCATTTTGATTAGTTGCGCAGCCTGTAAGACTTGGCGCGCTTTTAGCTGCAGCAGGGGCGGTCCTGCGTGGTGCACCACGTGAACGGGTGTAGTCACACTGATCTTCTCTTCTTCCTTACCGTGCGGTTTACCGGAGACAAAGTGGTTTCTCTATTGGGCCTGTGTCATAGGAGGTGGTGAGTGCCCCAGCCATTGGGGTATAAAGGTGCATTTTCTTTTTTCTATTGTCAATTTATAAGCACAAGCTATGGAGGACTTTGATAAGTTAGAGGGTACTCCTCCTTTACCGAAATCCAATGCCTGTCTATATTGTGAGGAGGCCACGGTATATCCGCCTGCTCAATTATGTTCCATATGCCTCGATAAAGTAATTTTATCAAAGAAAACAAATATGTTTAGTACTACTGAGCCATCCACCTCTGAGGAGTCTCCATCCCATGAGGTGTGCACCCTACAGTCATCTCCAAATACACATGCAGCTTCCCGTAGCACTCCTAATCCTCCATCTGGAGGGGCCCTTTTACCACCAGACTTTACTGAGCAGTAGTTACAAACGGCAGTGTCTGCGGCCTTCAGTGCTTTACCTCGCCCTGCTAAGCGCAAGCGAAAGGTCAAATATTGCTGTCCTTCTCAGGGGTCATCTACTAGTTACTGGATTTATCTGATAATAGATTATCCGCTGATGAAGACACCTCTAATACTTTAGAGGATGCTCTTTCTGGGTTGGAATCTGCTGCCTCTAAGCCTCTTCCACGGTTACTGGAGGCAAGGGTTCCTTTTTACCGCAGGATAAGAAGATAAAACCTAAGGGACAAGGTCCTAATTTTCGTTCCTTTCGTTTTGGATAAATCCCAACGTCGGCAACCCTCTGCAAAGCCTGAGCAGTCCAAGGGAACTTGGAAGCCGACTCAGTCCTGGAATAAATCAAAGCAGAACAAGAAGCCCGCAGAGTCAAAGTCGGCATGAAGGGGCGGCCCGGGATTTGGTAGGAGGCAGACTGTCGCTCTTTTCAGAAGCTTGGTTTGGGGACGTGCAAGACCCATGGGTCCTGGAAGTCATCGCTCAGGGATACAGGATAGGTTTCAAGTCTCATCCTCCCAGGGGCAGATTCCTCTTTTCAAACCTGTCTTCAAGACCAGAAAAGAGGGAAGCTTTTTTAGGGTGTATGAGGGATCTCTCCTCCATGGGGGGTCATTGTACCGGTACCGCCAGCGGAGAGAGGTCTGGGCTACTACTCAAACCTCTTTGTGGTCCCAAAGAAGGAAGGTACTTTTCGCCCGATTCTGGACCTAAAGTGTTTGAACAAATTCCTATCTGTCCCCTCGTTCAAGATGGAGACAATAAGGTCCATTCTTCCCTTAGTTCAGGAAGGACAGTTCATGACCATGATAGACCTGAAGGATGCCTACCTTCACATCCCTATTCACAGGGAACATGTCAAGTTCCTAAGATTTGCATTCCTGGACCAACACTTCCAGTTTATTGCACTTCTGTTTGGTCTAGCTACTGCCCCAAGAGTCTTTACGAACTTTGCTCGCAGTGGCCAGAATCAGGGGTATAGCAGTGGCGCCTTACTTACACAATATTCTGGTTCAGTTACCATCCTGTCGTCTGGCAGAAGACCTTTCGGAAGCCCTTCTTTCTCTTCTTCAATCTCATAGATGGAAGATAAACTTAGAAATGAGTTCTCTTATTCCCAGTACCAGGGTGGAATTCCTGGGTACGATTAATAAATTACATATCCATGAGGATATCCCTTACAGACCAGAGACGTTACAAGTTAACTTCCAATTGTCTCGCCCTCCAGACCTCCTTAAGGCCCTCTGTGGCTCGGTGTATGGAGGTAATTGGTCTCATGGTGTTCTGCATGGACATCATTCCTTTTGCCAGATTCCATCTCAGACCTCTTCAACTATGCATGCTGAGACAGTGGAACGGCAACCATTCAGATCTTTCTCAACAGATTTCTCTGGACAACCGGTCAAGAGAATTGCTCGTCTGGTGGCTCTGTCCAGATCACCTGTCCCAAGGGACATCCTTCTTGAGACCATCCTGGGAGATTGTGACTACGGACATGAGTCTCACAGGATGGGGAGTCGTTTGGGGTGCTCTGAAGGCTTGGCCTCTTCTGGGTGCGTCCCAGTTTATCAGATTTCAATCAGACAACATAACCTCGGTGGCTTACATCAACCATCAGGGGGGGGGAACGAGAAGCTCCCTGGCAATGAGGGGAAGTATCTTGGATTCTGGAGTGGGTTGAGGCCCACAGCTGCTAGCTGTCAGTGATCTACATTCTGGGTGTGGACAACTGGTAAGCGAATTTCCTCAGCAGACAATCCTTTCATCCGGGGGAATGGTCTCTCCATCACAAGGTGTTTGCGGAGATTTGCAACAGATGTGGGACGCCAGAGATAGATCTCATGGCGTCCGTCTCAATTCCAAGCTGCCTAGTTATGGGTCGCAGTCCAGGGATCCTCAGGCGGAGCTAATAGATGCATTAGCAGTGTCTTGGAGTTTCAGTCTGATCTACATTTTTCCGCTGTTACCACTTCTCCCTCGTGTAGTGACCCGCATCAAGCAGGAGCATGCATCAGTGATTCTAATTGCTCCATCATGGCCGCAGAGGATGTGGTTCCCGGACCTGGTGGGGATGTCATCATCTCCTCAATGGAGGTTATTTTGTTGCAGGGAACTGCTGGAGCAAGGCCCATTTGTTCTTTAAAATCTAGATTCTCTGAGGCTGACTGTGTGGAGATTAAACGCTTAGTCCTAGCCATGAGAGGTTTCTTGGAGAGAGTTATTGATACTCCCATTCAGGTCACTTGTCCCATCTATCATAAGGTGTGGAGGACCTACTTATTCTGGTGTGAAGAGTGGGGATTTCCCTGGCATAAGGTCAGGGTTTCCAGGATTCTTTCCTTTCTCCAGGATGGTCTGGAGAAGGGCCTTTTGCTAGCTCTCTTAAGGGACAGATTTCGGCCCTATCTGTTTTATTGCACAAGAGGCTCGCTGAGCTTCCAGATGTCCAGTCTTTTTTGTTCAGGCTCTGACTAGAATCAGGCCGGTGTTTAGATCTAGCACTCCTCCTTGGAGTTTAAATCTTGTTCTTAAAGTTTTGCAGAAGGCTCCATTTGAGCCTATGCATGTAGTTGATATTAAATTATTGTCTTAGGTTATTTTTCTACTGGCTATTTCTTCGGCACGCAGAGTATCTGAGATGTCTGCCTTGCAATGTAACCCCTTACCTAGTCTAGTTTTCCATGCAGATAAGGCTGTTCTTCGTACTGGGGTAGGTTTTCTTCCTAAGGTTGTTTCTGATTGAAACATCAATCAAGAGATTGTGGTTCCTTTCTTGTGTCCTAATCCTTCTTCCTCAAAGGAGCGGTTACTTCTTAATTTAGATGTGGTTTGGGCCTTGAAGTTCTATCTCCAGGCTACGAAGGAGTTTTGACAGACTTCTTCTTTGTGTGTTGTCTATTCTGGGAAACATAGGGGGCAGAAGGCCTCATCCACTTTCTTATCTTTTTGGTTGAGGAGCATTATTCATTTAGCTTATGAGACAGTGGGACATAAGCCTCCTGAAAGGATTAAGGCTCATTCAACTCGAGTTGTGGCTTCCTCTTGAGCTTTCAAGAATGAGGCCTCTATGGATCAGATTTGTACGGTCGGCTGCCTGGTCCTCCTTACATACCTTTTCAAAATTTTAAGTTTAAGTTTGACGTTTTTGCTTTGGCTGAAGCAGCTTTTGGGAGAAAGGTTTTGCAGGCTGTGGTGCCCTCAGAATAGGGTCTGCCTCTCCTTTTACCCTCCCGTTTCATTCAGTGTCCTCTAGAGCTTGGGTATATGTTTCCCACAAGTAAGGAATGAAGCCGTGGACTCTCCTTATATTAAGAAGGAAAACCTAAATTATGCTTACCAGATAATTTCCTTTCCTTCTGTATGAGGAGAGTCCACGGCCCCCCGCCCATATTCTCCGTTGGGCGAACCTACATTTTTTGTTTTGTTCTTCTGGCACCATTTATACCCTGATATTTTTCCTACTGTTCCTTGTTCCCTCGGCAGAATGACTGGGGGATGAGGGAAGTGGGGGAGGTATTTAAGCCTTTGGCTGGGGTGTCTTTTGCCTTCTCCTGGTGGCCAGGTTCAGTATTCCAACAAGTAAGGAATGAAGTCGTGGACTCTGCTCATACGAAAGGAACGGAAATTATCTGGTAAGCATAATTTATTTTTAAACATTTATACAAAACAAGTGTAGTTAAAAAAAACATACCTCCAAATAGATTCATTATGCTGTCCCGATTTAAGAAATACCCCCTATGTCTAGGTCTCTGAGTAAGTTTTAGGAAATATAAGCCAAATGCCACTAAGATGATTTATCGATTTAACACCTTGACCCTATATAATGTAAATGTCTATGTATACACATCATGCAGTACTTTGCTTATCGTACCGCATGATGTGTATATATACATTGGAGCTGCAAGAAGCTCCAGCAGTCAGCCGAGAGCTGGAGTTCCTGAGCTCCAGTCATCTGCCTGCTTATGAAACCAGAGCACGATTAGTGCTCTTGTTCAATTTGAAGGCAGATACCAGATTTTTACAGGACAATCATCTGCTGGTCCCGGCGGGAGGTGTGGGAGGGAAACCGGGAGGCAGGTGGGCGGTCCAGCACCGGAAGGAAGAGGGAGGGAATGGAATGGCCCTACACTGCAGAAAAATAAAGGGAGAGGAAGGGATGGGAAAATACACACTACATATATATATATATATATATATATATATATATATATATATATATATATATATATATATATATATATATATATATATATATATATATATATATATATATATATATATATATATGAAAAAAATTAAGGAATAAAGTCTGTCCTATCCAGCACTACTAATCCCAAATATTATAATTGGATTAATTTCCCCAGGGGCAGGAATACTAGACCTAGCAATATATCTCAATTGTATCATACATAATTCACAGCAAAAAGGGGGTGAAAAATAGAGCGTTTATTGAAACAGCCAAGGTACTAGCTTTTCATAGGCAATACATATAAACATACCCCCACTAACCATAGTGCACTATGGACTAATTATTGGATTAATGAACACCAATATGCATATAACATACACATTATATAAATACCAAAAAAATAATGAGAGCTCTCAAAGAAGATAATAAAACAATAATAAATGCCCCAATACTGAATTATCCTGTTAAAGGCACAGGAAATAATAATGGCAAAGTCCAGCACTGATGTGGGAGGGTATATGTCCCGTGATGAAATAAATCAGGTAAAATATGAGGGTTGTCGGTGTAAGTCAGGGAATAGACCTAACAGCAAACGCCCTTTACAATAGCAAATGCGCTCAACAACAGCGATATTAGCGATAACGAGCAAAGTTGTGTATGCGCCTCCTGACTCCTCTTCCAAGTGCTTAAAATATTATTGCTAGGGCTGCTCCAACAAACACTTCAGCCAGCTATGCACGTTTCACCCCTAAGGCTCTGGGGCTTCTTCCGGCTCCAATAATAATCACAGGTGTGAGGATAATTAACCTTTCATTTAAGGAATAGTAACAGAGGAAAACTCCTCCCATCTTGAAGCCTTTGAATTATCATATCTGGGGTTAAAATAGTAACTGATTTTTAACCAGTAAATCCGATACAATTACTATGTTAAAAGTTAACACTTCTATACATAGATCAATCAGATGCATGTAAAATACATTTTTTTTTTATTTATTCCCTTTTCTCTTGCAAGGTGTATCCAGTCCACGGATTCATCCTTTACTTGTGGGATATTCTCATTCCCTACAGGAAGTAGCAAAGAGAGCACACAGCAAAGCTATCCATATAGCTCCCCCTCTAGCTCCACCCCCCAGTCATTCTCTTTGCTGGCTCTAAGCACTAGGGTCTCTCTCGGGAGTGTAAAGTGAATGTGGTGTTAGAATTGTAGTTTTATTATCTTCAATCAAAAGTTTGTTATTTTAAATGGTACTGGTTTGTACTATTTACTCTCTAGCAGAAAAGTGATAAAGATTTCTGCTGAGAGGAAAATGATTTTAGCATGTTGTAACTAAAATCCACTACTGTTCCCACACAGGACTGAGTAGTACCAGAAAACTTCAGTTGGGGGGAACAGTTTGCAGGGTGATCTGCAATAAGGTATGTTCAGTCATTTATTTCTAGACAAGACTGAGATAATGCTAGAAGGACTGACAATATCCCCATGAGGGGAGGGTAAGCTATGTTCACAGACTTAGTAAGGAATTGAATGCTTACATAATAGGGCTAATATACTGGTTGACACTTATTCAGGGCAATCGATTGTTTGGCTAAGAAAAAATCGTTTTGCAAGACACTTTGAAAGCCCTTTTGGGGTTTTTTTTCTGGGGTTATTACCACATGGCTGTTTTTTAGTCACTTAGGAGTGATTTACTAGGACTCACAGCATCGGCGTAGAGTGGGAGGGGCCTAATTGCCTCAGATGCACAGTTAGAATTGCAGAGAAGTTCATGCTGTTTCACATGGAGGGTCCTGCTGATGTTTGAGGGCCTAAAAGAAGCTATATTCCCCCAAATCTGATCCCTAAGGGAAGGTAGGGCCACAGCAAGGTGCTGTAGTGATTTAACCAGGTGTTGGCTTTAGGCTGCTCCGGTTTGGGCATTAAGGGGTTAATCGTTTTGAAACTTGGGGTGCAATCTTATTAAGGCTTTAGCTACATACTGTGAAAATTTCAGAAAGATTGCTGCATTTTTCACCGTTTTGTAAAATTGTGTGCTCTTTTTATCTCTTAAAGGCACAGTAACGTTTTTTTTCAAATTGTGTTTTTTATTTGATTAAAGGGATTCCAAGCCTGTTTGTGTACTAGTCTGTTAAACATGTCTGACACTAAGAAAAATCCTTGTTCAATGTGTTTAGAAGCCATGGTGGAACCCCCTCTCAGAATGTGTCCCACTTGTACTGATATGTCTATACACTTTAAAGATCATATTGTTGCACTTAAAAATGTGGCCCAAGATGATTCTCAGACTGAAGGTAACGAGGGTAGCCCGTCTTCCTCTCCCCAAGTGTCACAACCAGTTACGCCTGCGCAAGCGACGCCTAGTACCTCTAGTGCGTCTAACCCTTTTACATTACAATACTTAGCGGCAGTCATGGATAATTCTCTTACAGCCTTCTTATCTAAACTGCCCGTGTTACCTGCAAAGCTTGATAGCTCCGTTTTAAGAACAGATTATGAGCATTCTGATGCTTTGGTAGCCGTATCCGATATACCCTCATAACGCTCTGAAGTGGGAGCGAGGGATTTGATGTCTGAGGGAGAAGTCTCTGATTCAGGAAGGGTTCCTCCCCAGACAGATTCAGATACATTGGCTTTTAAATTTAAACTAGAACACCTCCGTGTTTTACTTAGGGAGGTATTAGCTACTCTGGATGACTGTGACCCTTTGGTGATCCCAGAGAAATTGTGTAAAATGGACAAGTACCTAGAGGTCCCTGTTTACACGGATGCGTTTCCGGTCCCTAAGAGGATTGCGGATATCGTTACTAGGGAGTGGGATAGGCCAGGTGTCCCTTTTGTCCCCCTTCCTGTTTTTAAGAAAATGTTCCCCATATCTGACCCCATGCGGGACTCGTGGCAGACGGTCCCTAAGGTGGAGGGGGCTGTTTCTACACTAGCTAAACGCACAACCATACTAATTGAAGACAGTTGTGCTTTTAAAGACCCTATGGATAAAAAATTATAGGGTTTACTTAAGAAATTCTTTGTTCAACAAGGTTTTCTTCTCCAACCTATTGCCTGCATTATTCCTGTAACTACTGCAGCTGCTTTCTGGTTTGAGGCGCTGGAGCGCTCGCTCCAGACGGAGACCTCATATGAGGAAATTAGGGATAGAATTAAGGCTCTAAAGCTAGCTAATTCTTTTATCACTGACACCGCTTTCTAAATAGCTAAGTTAGCGGCGAAAAATTCAGGTTTCGCCATTTTGGCGCGCAAGGCGCTATGGCTAAAGTCCTGGTTGGCCGATGTGTCGTCTAAATCCAAGCTTTTGAACATTCCTTTCAAAGGGAAGACCCTATTCGGGCCTGAATTGAAAGAGATTATTTCAGATATCACCGGGGGAAAAGGCCATGCTCTCCCTCAGGACAAAGCCTTTAAAACAAAGAACAAAGCTAATTTTCGTTCCTTTCGCAATTTCAGGAACGGCCCCGCTTCATCCTCGCCGGCTGCAAAGCAAGAGGGTAACGCTTCACAGCCCAAGGCAAACTGGAAACCATACCAGGGCTGGAATAAGGGTAAACAGGCCAAAATGCCTGCAGCTGCCACCAAGACAGCATGATCTAGTAGGGGGCAGACTCTCTCTCTTCGCTCAGGCCTGGGCAAGAGATGTACACGATCCTTGGGCATTAGAGATTGTAGCCCAGGGATACCTTCTAGAATTCAAGGGCTCTCCTCCAAGGGGAAGGTTCCACATTTCTCGTCTGTCTACAGATCAGACAAAGAAAGAGGCGTTTTTACGCTGTGTAGAAGATCTACATACAATGGGAGTGATCCACCCAGTTCCAATTGCAGAACTAGGACTGGGGTTTTACTCAAACCTGTTTGTGGTTCCCAAAAAAAGAAGGAACTTTCAGACCAATCCTGGATCTCAAAATTCAAAACAAATTCCTCAGAGTCCCATCATTCAAGATGGAGACCATTCGGACAATCTTACCTATGATCCAGGAGGGTCAATATATGACTACCGTGGATCTAAAGGATGCGTATCTGCACATTCCTATCCACAAAGATCATCACCAGTTTCTCAGGTTCGCCTTTCTGGACAAGCATTTTCAGTTTGTGGCTCTTCCTTTCGAGTTGGCCACTGCTCCCAGAATTTTCACAAAGGTGCTAGGGTCCCTCCTGGCGGTTCTAAGACCGCGGGGCATAGCAGTGGCGCCTTACCTAGACAACATCTTAATTCAGGCGTCAACTTTCCAAAGAACCAAGTCTCACACAGAGATTGTATTGGCCTTTCTGAGGTCTCACGGGTGGAAGGTGAACATCAAAAAGAGTTCTCTCTCCCCCCTCACAAGAGTTCCATTCCTAGGAACCCTGATAGACTCGGTAGAAATGAAAATATTTCTGACGGAGGTCAGAAAGCTAAAACTCTTAACTACTTGCCGAGCTCTTTATTCCATTCCTCGGCCATCTGTGGCTCAGTGCATGGAGACAATCGGACTAATGGTTGCGGCAATGGACATAGTCCCTTTTGCTCGGATACACCTCAGACCACTGCAACTATGCATGCTCAAACAGTGGAATGGGGATTATGCAGATTTGTCTCCTCAAATTCAGTTGGACCAGGAGACCAGAGATTCTCTTCTCTGGTGGTTGTTTCAGGATCACCTGTCTCAAGGAATATGTTTTCACAGGCCAGAGTGGATCATCGTAACGACCGACGCCAGTCTGTTAGGCTGGGGTGCGGTCTGGGACTCAATGAAAGCTCAGGGCTTATGGTCTCGGGAAGAAACTCTTCTCCCGATAAACATTCTGGAACTGAGGGCGATATTCAACGCTCTTCAGGCATGGCCTCAACTAGCGGTGGCCAAATTCATCAGATTTCAGTCGGACAACATCACGACTGTAGCTTACGTCAATCATCAGGGGGGAACAAAGAGTTCCCTAGCGATGACGGAAGTAACCAAAATAATCATGTGGGCGGAGGATCACTCCTGCCATCTCTCAGCAATTCACATCCCAGGAGTAGACAACTGGGAGGCGGATTTTCTAAGTCGTCAGACTTTTCACCCGGGGGAGTGGGAACTCCACCCGGAGGTATTTGCCCAGCTGACTCAGCTATGGGGCACCCCAGAGTTGGGTCTGATGGCGTCCCGTCAGAACACCAAACTTCCTCTCTACGGGTCCAGGTCCCGGGATCCCAAGGCGGTATTGATAGATGCTCTAGCAGCGCCTTGGTCCTTCAATCTGGCTTATGTTTTTCCACCGTTTCCTCTCCTCCCACGTCTGGTTGCCAGAATCAAGCAGGAGAAGGCTTCGGTGATTCTGATAGCACCTGCATGGCCACGCAGGACTTGGTATGCAGACCTAGTGGACATGTCATCTGTCCCACCATGGACACTGCCAATGAGGCAGGATCTTCTAATACAGGGTCCGTTCAAGCATCCAAATTTAGTTTCTCTACGTCTGACTGCTTGGAGATTGAACGCTTAATTCTATCAAAGCGTGGGTTCTCTGAGTCAGTTATAGATACTCTGATTCAGGCTAGAAAGCCTGTCACCAGGAAAATCTACCATAAGATATGGCGGAAATATCTTTGTTGGTGTAAATCCAAGGGTTACTCATGGAGTAACATTAGGATTCCCAGGATATTGTCCTTTCTCCAAGAAGGACTGGAGAAAGGATTGTCAGCTAGTTCCTTAAAAGGACAAATATCTGCTTTGTCTATCCTGTTACACAAGCATCTGGCCGAGGTACCAGACGTTCAAGCGTTTGCTCAGGCTTTAGTCAGAATCAAGCCTGTCTATAAACCTGTGGCTCCGCCATGGAGTTTGAATCTAGTTCTTTCAGTTCTTCAAGGGGTTCCGTTTGAACCTTTACATTCCATAGACATTAAGTTGTTATCTTGGAAAGTTTTGTTTTTGATAGCTATCTCTTCTGCTCGAAGAGTTTCAGAATTATCTGCCTTACAGTGTGATTCACCTTACCTGGTGTTCCACGCAGATAAGGTAGTTTTGCGTACCAAGCCTGGTTTTCTTCCTAAAGTTGTTTCTAACAAGAATATTAACCAGGAAATAGTTGTTCCTTCTCTGTGTCCTAATCCATCTTCGAAGAAGGAACGTCTATTACACAATCTTGATGTAGTTCGTGCTTTACAGTTCTATTTACAAGCAACTAAGGATTTCAGACAAACATCTTCCTTGTTTGTTATCTATTCTGGTAAGAGGAGAGGTCAGAAAGTGACTGCTACCTCTCTTTCCTTTTGGCTGAAAAGCATCATCCGTTTGACCTATGAGACTACTGGCCAGCAGCCTCCTGAAAGAATTACTGCTCATTCTACCAGAGCAGTGGCTTCCACATGGGGTTTCAAAAATTCTGTTGAACAGATTTGTAAGGCAGCGACTTGGTCTTCACTGCATACTTTTGCCAAATTTTACAAATTCGATACTTTTGCTTCTTCTGAGGCTAATTTTGGGAGAAAGGTTTTGCAAGCAGTGGTGCATTCCGTTTAAGGTACCTGTCTTGTTCCCTCCCTTCATCCGTGTCCTAAAGCTTTGGTATTGGTATCCCACAAGTAAAGGATGAATCCATGGACTGGATACACCTTGCAAGAGAAAACAGAATTTATGCTTACCTGATAAATTACTTTCTCTTGCGGTGTATCCAGTCCACGGCCCGCCCTGGCATTTAAGTCGGGTAAAACATTTTTTGTTTAAACTACAGTCACCACTACACCCTATGGTTTCTCCTTTTTCTTCCTAACCTTTGGTTGAATGACTGGGGGGTAGAGCTAGAGGGGGAGCTATATGGACAGCTTTGCTGTGTGCTCTCTTTGCTACTTCCTGTAGGGAATGAGAATATCCCACAAGTAAAGGATGAATCCGTGGACTGGATACACCTTGCAAGAGAAAAGGGAATAAATAAAAAAAAATGTATTTTACATGCATCTGATTGATCTATGTATAGAAGTGTTAACTTTTAACATAGTAATTGTATCGGATTTACTGGTTAAAAATCGGTTACTATTTTAACCCCAGATATGATAATAATTCAAAGGCTTCAAGATGGGAGGAGTTTTCCTCTGTTACTATTCCTTAAATTAAAGGTTAATTATCCTCACACCTGTGATTATTATTGGAGCCGGAAGAAGCCCCAGAGCCTTAGGGGTGAAACGTGCGTAGCTGGCTGAAGTGTTTGTTGGAGCAGCCCTAGCAATAATATTTTAAGCACTTGGAAGAGGAGTCAGGAGGCGCATACACAACTTTGCTCGTTATCGCTGTTGTTGAGCGCATTTGCTATTGTAAAGGGCGTTTGCTGTTAGGTCTATTCCCTGACTTACACCGACAACCCTCATATTTTACCTGATTTATTTCATCACGGGACATATACCCTCCCACATCAGTGCTGGACTTTGCCATTATTATTTCCTGTGCCTTTAACAGGATAATTTGGTATTGGGGCATTTATTATTGTTTTATTATCTTTTTTGAGAGCTCTCATTATTTTTTTGGTATTTATATAATGTGCGATTATATGCATATTGGTGTTCATTAATCCAATAATTAGTCCATAGTGCACTATGGTTAGTGGGGGTATGTTTATATGTATTGCCTATGAAAAGCTAGTACCTTGGCTGTTTCAATAAACGCTCTATTTTTCACCCCCTTTTTGCTGTGAATTATGTATGATACAATTGAGATATATTGCTAGGTCTAGTATTCCTGCCCCTGGGGAAATTAATCCAATTATAATATTTGGGATTAGTAGTGCTGGATAGGACAGACTTTTTAATTCCTTCATTTTTTCATATTGAATTAATTACTTTCCTCTTGCACCAATGTCCTGTATATATATTTAAGATGTGTGCGTGTGTATTTTATAGGTACTGGCAGACAGCTACCAGTACAAAAGATGGCTGCATGGAGGGGGAGGGTTAGAGAGTTATTTGGGGGATAAGGGAGGTGGGAGGGTGAGGAGGATCACTACACTGCAGAATTTTTTTTTTTTTAAATAAACCTAAACTTCATACTGGCAGATTGTCTGTCAGTACCTAAGATGGTGGTGACCAGTGTGGGATGAGGGAGGGAAGAGAGTTGATTGGGAGGGATCGGTGGATTGGAAGTGTCAGGTGGGTGGATAATCAATACACTAAAGCTAAAATTAACGTTACAAGATACCTTATTAACCCCTCCACTGCCAGGAATAAAAGAAGTGTGGTGCACACCTGCAAGCCAAATTTTTTCTTTCATGATTCTAATAGAACATACAAATTTCCAATTTACTTCTATTATCAAATTTTCTTAGTTTCTTGTTATCCTTTGTTAAAAAGAAGGGATGTAAGCTCAGAAGTGTGCCCGTGTCTGCAGCACTAGATGGCAGCTGTTTCGCAACAATGTTATACATTAGCAAGAACACTAGATGGCAGCACTATTTCATGCTTCAATCATGTGTACACTACCTATTTCTTCTACAAACAATAACATGAGAATGAAGCAAATTTGATAATAGAAATAAATTGGAAACTTTTTTTTAAAAAATGTATACTCTATCTGAATAATAAAAAGAAAAATTTTGTGTTTCATGTCCCTTTAACACTCAAATTTGATTTGCTTGAACTGTAAGCTAAATAGTGGTCACTCAATTCAAAACTGCTACACAAAAGTATATATTTATACAATTTAGACACCGCAGGTTATTTACCTAGAAATATTTTGACACAAGGGCAGAAAATAAAATAAAGGGCTAAAAACACTTTATTAAAATTAAAATGATAAAAAATGAAAATAAATGTATTAAATGGTAAATGTACCTTATTGGAATCAATGTAACACTTTTTTTGTATACATATTCACTGGGAGAGGGGTCAAGACAAGCCTGTGTTCATTTTTGACATGTACTCACTGTGTCACAGTGATCACATGGCTATGGGGCCATTTTTTGGACATTACTGGACTGCCTCACTCATTGCAGCATTCTAGTATCTAGGCTCCACTTTAAAGGGCCATAATACCCAAATGTTGTGAGGTAAAATATCTTCCTTTTTTACATAGAGATGCTCAGGTGATATTTTCCTGTCAGCTTTTTACAGTTATACTGCATCAGCTTCAAGTGATTTAGCATATAAGTATTATGTCCCTTTAAAGGGACATGAAACCCAACATGTTTCTTTCATTTTTCAGATAGATAATACATTTGTAAATAACTTTCCAATTTACTTCTATAATTTTGCTTTATTCTCTTGGTATTCTATCTTGAAGAAGCAGCAATGCACTCCTACGAGCTAGCTGAACACATTGGTAAGTCAATCACAAGAGGCATATATGTGCAGCCACCAATCAGCGGCTAGTTTCCAGCTCCTGAGCCTACCTAGGTATGCTTTTCAATAAAAGATTACAAGAGAACAAAGCAAATTAGATAAAAGAAGTAAATGGAAAATTGTTTAAACTTGTATGCTCTATCTGAATCATGAAATACAATTTTCAGGTTTCACGTCCCTTTAAGTATACAATCGCTGTGTCTGTCTGTCACAGCGATTGTTTACATGGTAACTCATTTTTGATAGTTACTCTACTGTTGCTGGATAGCATGTAGGCATCCAGCAACAGCATGAAACACTCTGATCACAGCATGTTTCTTATAAATGGAGGCACCCCATGGACATGCATGGGATCAAAGGGAACCCTGTCCCTGTGATTGCTAGCCTGGGGTGTCATTAAGTTTAATTTTGACTTTACTGTCTCTTTAAAAACAAAATTATATTGAGCGAATTAAAATGACTGAAGAAATCAATATATTAAATGTTAATTTGAAGCATGTCATGTAATAAGTATGTTTGGTGGCTAAAGATAAGCTCTTCTGGGGTGAGGGCAACCCAGGCACTGCAGGTGGATGCAATACTCTGTTCCTTCCTGTTGAAAACTTTGGCTTCATACTGGGTCAAAGTAGTGTATTTTATTGAATAAGCAAAGTTTAGAGACAAATTTGAATTCATTTTCTTTGTATGTTCCAATATATGCACAACACTACATGCCACACCTGAAGAAGGATATGGCTTATGAGCCAGTGAGGAGCAGCATATTCACAAAGCAATAAATCACTGCCTGTATCCTGCTCAGATCTGTCTCAGCAACAATCAATTGCAGGGGTAAATATATATTGTTGCTAAGATACAGTGTAATGATAAAATGCTCTTACAAATTACATCATTTTATTATTTCACCTACATGTCGCTTAAATTGTAGACCTGAATATTGGGACACTGTAAACCCACTGCATATCTATACATGGCAATGGTGATTGGATATTTTGTTCTCACCAATAATGTGACAAATTGCTTTCAGAACATATCCTATTGATGTATTAATACCTAACCAGGATTTGGTTTTATAATGAGTGATTTAGTCGCTATAGTGGGCAAGCTGAAACAAATGAAATAGTTTCTTTGTCAGTTAACACTGCTGCTTTCAGTAACATTTTCATTTTTTCACCTGCATCTTTCTCTATAATAAAGATCTGTTTCTTGGAACTTTTTTGAGGGGAAGTTATTCTGGCTGTATGTGTCTTAAAGGGATATGAAACACACTTTTTTTTTTTCATGATTCAGAGCATGCAATTTTAATGCAACTTTCTAATTTACTCCTATTATCAAATTTTCCTTTTTCTCTTGGTATCTTTATTTGAAAAAGCAGTAATGTAAGCTTAGGAGCTGGCCCATTTTTTGGTTCAGCACCCTAGGAAGCCCTTGCTAATTGGTGGCTACATTTAGAGAAACAGTTGAGATATCTCCATGTCAAAAGTGCCCACCATCCTAAGTGGGTCCGTATTATACCTTTTGGACAATTCCAACGAGTTAGACGGAACTGTACACATATAAAAACATAAGATGTAGAATCTAATGTACTAAAAAAATTGATTTCTAAGTAAGGGATATGAAGTAGCCCATATTGAAGAAGCCTACACCAGAGCACGAAACCTAGAGAGACCAGCACTGCTTAAAAAGAAGACTCTTGAGAAGAATAGTAGTAATAATATTGAGGATACTCTATTTATTACTAGATATAACAAGGCTTCAAGACAAATAGAATAAAATCTTTCAAAAAACATTGGCTCATACTCCTGCAGGATCCAATTCTAAATCAAGTATTACCAGAGAAAGCTAAAGTTGTTTCTAGGAAGAATAGGAACCTGAAGAGTATAGTGGCCCTAGGCGCTCTACAAATACCTGATAATAAGTAGATTGAAAACCAAAGATAAAAAGAGTTTATTACAAAAAGAAGTGAATGGTTCCTTTACATGTGGGAGAAAAGGATGTATGTGTTTTAAACACATGGACCCTACTGTAAAGTGTTTGTCTCCCTAAAATATAACACTATTTTCCCGATAAGAGAGAATATAAATTGCAAAAGTTGCTATGTAGTGCACCACCTATCATGCTCATGTAATAAAGGTTACATAGGTAGAACAAAGCGGAGCCTAAAAACACATTTCAGAGAACACTTAAGTAATATCCAACAAGGTGTTATGGAACATGGAGTCTCATTTTACTGCGGTTCATCATGGAGACACTAACTTTTGAAAATGACAGCTATTGAAAAGGTTAAATAGATATGAGGTGGCAATAGATTAACTTATGTCGTAGGGAGACCTTTTGGATTCATACCCTGGGGACACTTGAACCCAAAGGTATGAATAGGGATATTGATTTGGTTGCTTTCCTCATTGATGAGTGAGACCACAGTCTTGTGGTGGAGTTTTATTCTTTTGAGCATAATTTGTCTTCTATATTAGCAAGTTACTGCTCTCATGTGAGAGAGAATATTAATTTACCTTTATACACTAAATAACCACATATTGATTGTATATTGAGGTTTACTACACCATCCATTGTTGTTTATTCAGTCCTGCTTTTAGAGGTACATATGTACACTATATGCTCCTTGTTTTATTTTGATTGTATAGTAGTATTTTATTATTATATAGTCCTAAAGCCCGTGTACACGGGCCAATTTTTTAGGAAACCGCGGATCCAACCCTTGCTCCGTCTCTCCCCCCTCTCTTTTTCGCGCTCTCTCTCTCTCCCCCCCTCTTTTTGAGTTCTCTCTCTCCCCCCCTCTTTTTGAGTTCTCTCTCTCCCCCTTATTTTGCACTCTCCCCCCTCTTTTGCTCTCTCTCCCCTTTTTTGCTCTCTCTCTCCCCTCTTGTGCTCTCTCTCCCCCCTCTTTTGCTCTCTCTCCCCCCTCTTTTGCTCTCTCTCCCCCCTCTTTTGCTCTCTCTCCCCCCTCTTTTGCTCTCTCTCCCCCCTCTTTTGCTCTCTCTCCCCCCTCTTTTGCTCTCTCTCGCCCACCTCTTTTGCTCTCTCTCGCCCACCTCTTTTGCTCTCTCTCGCCCACCTCTTTTGCTCTCTCTCCCCTACCTCTTTTGCTCTCTCTCGCCCTCTTTTGCTCTCTTTCTCCCCTATTTTGCTCTCTCCCCCCTCTTTTGCTCTCTCCCCCCTCTTTTGCTCTCTCCCCCCTCTTTTGCTCTCTCCCCCCTCTTTTGCGCTCTCACCCCCTCTTTTGCGCTCTCACCCCCTCTTTTGCGCTCTCTCTCTTTCTCCCCCCCTCTCTTTTGCTCTCTCTCCCCCTCTCTTTTGCTCTCTCTCCCCCTCTCTTTTGCTCTCTCCCCCCTCTTTTGCTCTCTCTCTCCCCCCTCTTTTGCTCTCTCCCCCCTCTTTTGCGCTCTCTCTTTCTCTCTCTCTCCCCCCTCTCTTTTGCTCTCTCTCCCCCTCTCTTTTGCTCTCTCTCCCCCTCTCTTTTGCTCTCTCTCCCCCTCTCTTTTGCTCTCTCTCCCCCTCTCTTTTGCTCTCTCTCCCCCCTCTCTTTTGCTCTCTCTCCCCCCTCTTTTGCGCTCTCTCTTTCTCTCTCTCTCCCCCCTCTCTTTTGCTCTCTCCCCCCCCTCTCTTTTGCTCTCTCTCCCCCTCTCTTTTGCTCTCTCTCCCCCTCTCTTTTGCTCTCTCTCCCCCTCTCTTTTGCTCTCTCTCCCCCCTCTCTTTTGCTCTCTCTTCCCCTCTCTTTTGCTCTCTCTTCCCCTCTCTTTTGCTCTCTCTCTCCCCCTCTCTTTTGCTCTCTCTCTCCCCCTCTCTTTTGCTCTCTCTCCCCCCCTCTTTTGCACTCTCCCCCTTCTCTTTTGTGCTCTCTCCCCCTTCTCTTATGCGCTCTCTCCCCCCCTCTCTTTTGCACTCTCTCTCTCTCCCTCTTTTGTGCACTCTCTCTCCTCCTCTCTTTTAAACTCTCTCCTCCTCTCTTTTAAACTCTCTCCCCCCTCTCTTTTGAGCTCTCTCTCCACCCCTCTCTTTTGAGCTCTCTCTCTCCCCCCACTCTTTTGCGCTCTCTCCCCCTCTCTTTTGTGCTGTCTCCCCCTTGCGCTCTCTCCCCTTCTTTTGCGCTCTCTCCCCCTCTCTTTTGCGCTCTCTCCCCCTCTCTTTTGCGCTCTCTTTCCCTCTTTTGCTCTCTCTCTCCCTCTTTTGCACTCTCTTTTAAACTCTCCCCCCTCTCTTTTGCGCTCTCTCTCCCCCTCTCTTTTGCGCGCTCTCTCCCCCTCTCTTTGGAGATCTCTCTCTCCCCCTCTTTTGTGCGCTCTCTCTCCCCCTCTCTTGCGCTCTCTCCCCCTCTCTTTTGCGCTCTCTCTCCCTATTTTGCGCTCTCTCTCCCACCTCTCTTTTAAGCTCTCTCTCTCCCCCTCTTTCTCTCCCACTCTCTTGCGCTCTCTCTCCCTCTTTTGCTCTTCCCCCCTCTTCTGCTCGCTTTCTTTCAAAATTCTTTCCTTCCTTCCTCTGTTTTGGTCTCTCCCGCCGGCCACGCCCCCTCGTCACGCCCGTCGGCCACGCCCCCATCACGGCACGCTCTGCGCCGGTCACGCCCCCACCAGGCAGCTTCCGCAGTGCGCACTACTCTGCAGCTGAAGGCCAGGTGTGTTTGTCCGCGCACAGTCTCTACTGCTCATGACGGCTTCAGACAAACACACTTTGCCTTTTATAATATAGGATTATATTCATGTTATCTTCATCATTGTGATTAAAACCATACTATTTATGACCCATTTGGGCTACATAAATGTATCCTTTTTGTATTAATGTGGGTTCTTTATTTTAGTTCACATCATGCTGTATTTTGACAGGATCATGGAAAGTGTAATTAGTGTATTTATGTAGTTCCCATATTTTTAGATTGTAATTTTTTTATTATTTTATAGCCTTATGACATATGGTACTACTATATGATAGATATGATTGTAATATATTTTCTATACTTCTCCATTACAATTTTTAAACAGGTTGTCATAGTAATCTTAGTACTGTTGTCCTTACTCGCATATGGGTGTACCATATAACAATGTATTCACCTTTTAAAGATTACAAAAGACTACTGTGAAGAGCAGTTACGTATAACACATGACATGCTTGGGAATGTTTTTAATGATGGTTATGTGTAATAGTGGGCAGCCTCTGACGAAGTAGGGAGTCTACAAAATGTGTAATGCCACGCCCACAAACCGCTACACAAATTCTGATTCTGAGAAAATAGCGAACCCGTGAAATTAGCGAACTACGTCACTTCCTGTGACATGGCATCAGCTGTTTGACAAAATTTTAACCTTAATGCGCAGTGCTTCAGTTACCATCCCCATAAAATTCCTCGACCATGTTTAGTGCGCAAGTGTACGATTTTCAACTGTTTGTATACCTCACCCCGCTAACTGTGCCAACCACTTCTAATGCGCATATGTGCGGTCAGCATCACAGATTGTCTGACTGTGCACCATTTACCAAATGTAACACTGGTGCAATAATTTCCATTACTTTAGATTAAAGGGACAGTCAACACTTGCGGTAACATTATGCAATATTGAAAAATAAAGAACGATGATCCGCATACAGCATAGCCCTTTTGCCTTGCCTACTTGCTTCTTGTACTAATCACCGTCGATAACTTATCTAATACCAGGTAAATATGGCAGCCGAACTCCCCCCACCGTTACGTAGCTACCTTCTTCTTCAAATGATCAGCAAATCAGAATCCAATCCTCGGTCAGAAATTGCAAGCGCGTGCAATTTCTGACCGAGGATTGGATTCTGATTTGCTGATCAGAGGAGAGTCCACAGCTGCATTCATTACTTTTGGGAAATACAGAACCTGGTCGCCAGGAAGAGGCAAAGACACCCCAGCCAAAGGCTTAAATACCTCCCCCACTTCCCTCATCCCCCAGTCATTATTTGCCTTTCATCACAGGAGGTTGGCAGAGAAGTATCAGAAGTCTACAGAGTAGTCTCTTATGGAGGGTAGTACTCTTTGAAATGGGGCTGGAGTTTTAAGTAGTCCTGTCAGCCTCTCAGTGAGAGCATGGATGAAAGTTAGTCGGGAGATGCAAGGAGAGTCTTTCTGCGAAACCATGTCCATGTCCGAAGCGACGCTACTATCTGTCAAACTTGAAGGACCGTGTTACTGTTCCACGGCATAGATTCCGGTAAGATTGTTTAATTTTACTTTCATTGTGGATGTAATGTAAATGATAGTAGACAGGGTCTCAGTGGGAGTTCTTTATCTTTATGGAATCAAGGGTTAATATCTCCTGAGGGGGGTTATTGAGCAGTGGGGGAACTTTAATCATGCTTGTTATGTGATTCTGTCTGGTTATGTGTAGAAACGTTGGGGCTCATGGCTATTACAAATTTTTTAGATCTACGCAGTTCTTATGGACTGGCGTACTTTTATTTGGCCTACATGTCGAGCTACGCAGTTCTTGGAGACTGGCACGCTTTTCTTTGGCCTACATGTTGCACCTCATGACCGGGCGTGGTCATGTTTTCATTCTCCATTTCTGAATCGTGACCGAGTGGCAGTGGAGAGGACCTGTTTCTCTGCTTGCCTGGGTCATAGGAGGTGGTGAGTGCCCCAGCAATTGGGGGGGTGAGGTGCCAGTTATTTTGTCCAAATTTGTCTGGTCAAGTTATGGAGGATTCTGATTTTTCAGAGGAGGATTTTTCTGACTCTGATACTGTCTCCTGCTTAGATTGTATGGAGGTCCGATTGATCCAGCCCAATCTTTTATGTTCCGTATGCCGTAATAGAGTGCTCTTTTCTCCCTCTGGGGAGAGATTGGAGACCGCTGAGCTGTCCACTTCTGAGGATCCTGTGTCCTGTGAGGTGCGTTCCCTTGAATTTTCTCTTCCTATTCAAAGCCGTTGTCCCGAATTCCTTTACCCCTTCTCTGGAAGGAGGTTTCTTTCCACCAAAGGTGCACATGGCCATATTAGTGGCACTGGCGCATTTACAGCTTCTTGTGGGCCGCCAGCCGAGAGCTTATCTGTGTCCTTTTTTTCTGACGGGTCCTTCCTCTGGGGGAGCGGTTCCCTCTGAAGCTTCAGGGGGACAGCCGGCTGGATCAGTGCCTTTAGATGCCCAGCCAGAGATGACTTTTGCTTTTCAAGTCAGCCTGCGTGTATTGCTGCAGCAGGTACTGGAGGCTTGGGAGGATTTTAGTCTTCATTTGCCTCCGGATCCTCAGTCTTCAGATTATGATGGCGAACAGCGCTAGACGAGGGGAGGAATGTGAATCCTACTCCTGATTGTCTTTTGTTTGTGTATCTAATCCCAGTTCTGAGCTCTTGAGGAATCAGGTCTCTGACAGGCTGGCCCTGTTTGTGTTTCTATTCCTTTTGCGTTTCGCCTGCGGGTGCTGCCTACTTTTATTTTGATCCGGTTAGGATGTTTCTTTTATTTCCAGAGCTTGAGACTGTTATAATCTTCCTTTTGGAAATTCTTATCTTCTCTGGGATTTGGATACTATCGATTTTATGGTCACAATGGTGGTTGCTTCACACACAAAAAAAAGCCTTAGAGCTTATTTGTCTGTTATTTGTCTATTTGTTTTGTCTAGCCCTGCTAGGGGTTGGAACTTTCAGTTAAGCTCTTGAACAGTTCATTGTACCCTGGTCTGCAGGTAGGTCCTGGTTGGGTACTGGTTCACTCTGTTCTTTTGAGGTTAATATCAGACATGTTGTATCCTTGTCAACAGGCTGGTCCTGTTTGGGTATTAAGTTTACTACTTGTTAAGAGGTTGTTTTTCTTGTATTTACAAGTTATAGGAGGTCCTTCCTTCCTAGATGTCAGGCTGGTCCTAGTTTGTTTAATCTTGATGGGCCGTCCGACGTTGGTTCGTACTCTAGCCAATTGTGTTGTCCCTGCATAGCTTGCATGGCTAGCTGGGTTTACAAATATTGCTGTGGCAGTGTATTTGTAGTTCCTGAGGTCCTATGGACAGGAGCTGGAGTCCTCTCTTCTGAGGGGGATCAGATGGCTGCTTGGAGATCCTCAGTACCTGGCGAGGGGGTGATTGTTACCCTCTATTGGTACTCCTTTGTGGATCGAATTATCCTATTGTACGATCTCCTTCGCCAGTGCTTTTCTCCTCTTTTTGAGGTTTGCTGCCCTTTTTGCTTCCCCTTGTCTTTTGAAGTAGGACTTCCGGTCCTCTGATTGAGGAGACCCGGTTCTTCAGGGCCGTTTTTTTTTTTTTCTTTTTCCTTGCAGTGTCCTCCTTTTGATCCTTATACTTGGAGATTTGGGGGATTGCTCTGCGGTCTGTTTTGGCATCGCCTATTAAGTTTTTTTGGG
The DNA here is from genome assembly GCF_027579735.1 of Bombina bombina. Taxonomy (NCBI): domain Eukaryota; kingdom Metazoa; phylum Chordata; class Amphibia; order Anura; family Bombinatoridae; genus Bombina; species Bombina bombina. The sequence goes on along the minus strand of NC_069504.1, from coordinate 372,056,296 downwards.
GGGAAGATCCAGTTTGGATCTTTAGAGACTGTCATTTTTCTCAATCAGGGATTCATTTCCAAGGTTGGAGTTCTGTTCTCCTTTGGCTCCTCCTTTTGTCTTCTGACTTTGAAGGTATGATTCCTAGAAGCCCTTTGGGGCTGAGTGACCTGTCACTGGGATACATCTTGAGAGATCAGAGTTCAAGACCCCATGGGGGGTTGGCAGTGATTGCATCGATTCTGGTGCAATTTTCATTCCAGAAGGAGTATCTTGTGGTTGTTTCGCAAGGTTTTAGCCTTTGACCCGTCCGGTAACAGGTTTGGTTCCCCAGGTCTGGGGAACTCTCCTTTTCCTACTGGGGTGATTCCTTTCTCTCTTCTGGAGAAATGGATTTTTTTTCCGGGAAATTTATTTTCTAGAATATTCCTGGATTTCTTAGTTTTCCTTCTATTTTGAAGGATCCGGTCTACTGCGCCTACCCAGTTGGCTCCTTCTGAGGTAGTTTTTCCTTCATCTGTCTCTAGGAGTTCAGTGGGTTGTGGTTTACCCTCCCTTCTTGTTTCTGAGGGGTAACGAAGATAGGTATCCTGGATCCCGTGTTAGTCTCTGGGTGTTGGTGCCTTCTTTTGGTTTCTTTTCCTTGAGAACTAGTGGTTGGAGATTCATTAGTGATCTCTGGGGTTTCTCAATGCTGGGATTTTTTAATCTCTCTGGTCTTTAGGACCTTGGCAGTGGCTTCAGTGTTAGAACTGTTGGATCGGAGTAGGGGTCAGGTGTTCTAACTGCTATCTTTAGGCATCGACCACGTATCTTTGTCTCCTGCAGGACCCTTACTTAGGTTGGGAGGCCTTGCAGTTGGTTCTTCCTTATTGGTCAGGGGTTGTCCTTCCTTACCCAGTCTTCTGAGTTTATTCCAGGGATGTCCTGGTGCACATTTGCTAACTATTCAGTTGGCTAATTAGCATGTTTTGACGTTTAGTCGGTCTGCCTTCTGATGGAAGCCTGCGGCTTTTGTTTGTGGCATAAACGGATGTTACTATTCCATTTCTGTTCTGCTCCTGGGGTTTTTATGACCTACGGGTGTTGAGTTTCTCTGTGCTATTTAACGGTCTTTGGTAAGGTAGTTTTGTTCTACCTTTTGTGCCTTCTGGGACTTTGGTCAGGTTAAGGCTTTCCTTTGGTTTCTTTTGGATCCATGTATTGCTCTCCTCCATCGGTAGAGTGTTTTATATGGGACCTTGTCCTCTTTCAGTCTGGTAGCCGCTTTTTTTCGAGTTATGCTAGAGGCTTCTCTCTCTGTTTTGTCCTTGAATCTTCGGGGCTTGTTTTCTGGAGGTTCTTTCGGACCTTCTTATTTGACTTTTCCCTTCTTTCCGTTAGGGGGAAGGTGGCATGGGAGTCTGTAGTTTCTCTTACCTTTGTTCATGGAGACGTTTTTTGCTTGTGTGCTTCTTGTGAGTGGGATTTTTGTCTCCTCAGAGGCGTTTGTGCTCAGTGGAGTCCTGCATTTAAAGTAATCTCTAAACTGGGATGTTATGGTTCTAATTGAAGGGCAGTTACCTTGTCCTCTTTCCATATTTTTGTTCTCCTGCTTCTGTTGAAGTAGTTTTTTATCAGGAGTCCGGGTTGTGTCAGGCTGTGGTGCCATCAGAATGGGACGCATTTTTGTTCCCGCTCGTTTGCATTCAGTGTCCTCTATAAGCTTGGGTATTGATTTCCCAATTTCCACAGCTCCCCGTCCGTGTTTTTTTCATGGGGCAGCCTTAATTTTTTCTTCATCTGGCACATTTACTCTTATATTTTTCCTACTGTTACTTGTTCCCTTGTCAGAATGACTGGGGGATGAGGAAAATGGGGGAGGTATTTAAGCCTGCCAAGTTCTGTATTTCCCAAAAGTAATTAATGCAGCCGTGGACTCTCCCCGTCAGAAGAAAAGAAAATTATCTGGTAAGCATAATTTAAGTTGTTACGTTTGGTAAACGGTGCACAGTCAGACAATCAGTGAAACTGATGCACTAACGTGTGAGGCCAGAAATGCTGTGACGCAGCAAGCGTTGGGAATAGAGGTAAAACTTGTCAAACAGCTGATTTCACAGGTTCGCTATTTTCTCAGAACACCGGCTAACAAGACGCGGACCTGTTGTGGATTTTCCTTCACAGCCCACGGGGAAGATCGGTAGGATAGACTTTAACTGAATTTCAGATGCTCAGCACTAATTTTGGAAACCTTGAAATGCTGAATATGAGCTGTACAGTACTCCTCCACGAGCACTGATTTGGCATTGTGCTTATGAATGCGTTTATCATACCTCATTTGTGTTGAGGTTACCAAGAGTGAGTGTGTATTTGTGATATATTTTAATAAATTGCAATGATTTTATATATGTTAAGTTATTATAACATAAATACATTTAACACAAAATATAAGATCAGTACGGTTTCATTACGCCTATTTGACAACATATTTACTTCTATATACATAGACTTTCTTCTCAATAATCCAACAGAAAATATTGTATACAGGAAATGCATACAGAAATACAATTTTATAAAGCTCTTTAGCATACAGCTATAAGGTGTTTTGGGACCAATAATAACATAAATTAAGAGAACGGGTATTTAGCAATAATCTATACTCTAGATTGTATCCTGTTCTCTGTTACATTCACATAACGTACCTAAATTAATAAACCAATGTTACTACAAAATACAATTGTAGTATGCACAGTGTAGGCCACAAACCACAAGTAAATATAAAGAATAAGGAACCGTGTTAAAGTAAAGGTCAACTTCACGCAACTGCCCCACGGCATTGGATAAACTTTGCAAAATGAAGGTGGGTTTAATTCATCCAATTTGTTATATTTCATTATTTTTTAAAATTTTTACCTTTTGAGTGCTCCAACAATAAGCGCATCTCTCCCGACTGGCATTTTGTCAAATTGACAGATGAAGAGTCTTAAAAGAACGAATCCTTGTTTTCCCCCAGGGGCGTTGAGACCCTTTGCATAAACTTCATGGCCCGGGGGAAAACAAGGATTTGTTCGTTTAAGAATCTTCATCAAGGTAAAGATTTAAAAAAAATTATGAAATATAAAAAAAAATTATGAATTAAACCCACCCTCATTTTGCAAAGTTTTTCCAATGCTGTGGGGCAGTTGCGTGAAGTTAACCTTCACTTTAATGTTTCACGATGGTATAATTATTACCATTCCTATACACCTTCTAATCTAAAATTAGGCAACAAGAAAAAAACTAAGGGAAAGAGAAAAAAAAAGGGGGGCGAAAAATCTCCCTCTCCCCCCACCCCCAATACACACGAGTATTCCCTGTTCTTGTAAAGGAGGAAAATCTCTCTCAATGAACATCTCTAAAATTGGCGATCCATGAGTGCAGGAATAGGTCCAAAACGACCAGTTCTGCAAAGCTAATAGAAGTCAAAAAGGGGAAAGGATACGTTTTTAAATTGATAATGGCTATGACTTAATAATTGGTAGCCAGCCCGTTAAAAATCTTTTAACTATTTTTTCTGAGGAAAATTCTGAATGAAATGATTCATAAATGATTTGGGATTGAATTTCTTTCTCAATCTGTACAAGGCCCGGAGCCATATTGGCTTTCCAGTTTTTAACTATTAGATGCCAAACCGTCAATATAATGGTGTTTAGCGTATTTGCCTGAAAGGATCTATTATTCTGGGAATATAACCAAAAAATGTCCTCTAGTGACAGGGAAATGGTTACATTATAATGTCTATTAAACCAGAACTCAATTTTCCGCCATAGTTGATTAATTTTAGGGCAATGCTAAAACATATGGATTATGTCGGCTTGCGGATTAGTACAGTGAGGGCAGACACCACTTTTTGTAGGATATATTTTTGACAGTTTGAGTGGGGATAAGTTATAATTTTTAATAAGTTTAAAGTGTGATTCCTTCCAACTCATTGAAATTTCATATTTATTCAGAGCAGCAAAACTTAGTTTAATTTTATCCTGATCTATTGATGGAAAAGCATACGTCCAGTTATTACACAACTTATCAAGATAAATTAAGCTTTGTTTAGTGAGCATAATATCATAAAAGAGAGAGAAATGGATGCGTTACCAGCTACAAATTTTACGTCAGACCATGAAAGCAACTAAACAGAACCCCAGTTTTGATATAATGCCTTAATTGTAGATAGGCAAAAAAGTTTGTTCTAGCTAGGTCAAAATGTTCACCAATAGTTTGACAGATATATTAAAGCCCTCTTTCTGCCCAATCTTTAAATACTGTTTGATTGTTACCTAGAAAAAACTGTGGGTCGCCGATTATAGGTAGAAAATCTGAAAGCGTATAATCCTATTTCTAGTATAGCACAGAACTTATTCCAGGCTAAAACAATATTTTTAAATAAAATAAGTAACCTTAGGCGGTAGTTTATAAAGTGGATAATGTAATATGACATTGAAAGCGTACAGTGAGATAAGTCTCCATATCTATCGAGGAAACTAATTCTGATTCTGCAATCCAATCTGTAGCAGTTTTAAGCATGGTAACCCAGTTATATAGTTTAAGGCAGTGCTTTCCAAACTGTGTGTCGGGACACACTAGTGTGTCGGCAGCAGTGTGTAGGTGTGTCCCTGCTTCAGCACAATATTTTTTAAATTTAATTTTTTTTTTTTTTTTGGTTTCTGACTTTCCGCCTGCTATGCATATCACATGGTTGACACGATTGATACCTAGTGGGTCACAGATCATCTTAACCAATTAACACAGCTCAGTGGGAACTGAAACTATTCCCATTGGCGGCTTTGGCGGCACATTGGCTCCTGACTGCACGTGTAGTCTCCTTAATTGGCTTGTGACTGCATGTGTAGTCAGTGAGTGGGACAGCAGTGTGTTTGCAGCGCGGGCAGTAGTCAGTAGGGCTCACGGAGCTCTAAGGGCGGCAGCTTAAACGCTGAGCTGAAGTCAGAGGTTTTTTTTGCAGCTAACTCCCAGTAGTGCATTGCTGTTCCTGCTCTTGATATATGGATAGGAAGTGGAAGCTTAAAAATGCTTGATGATGAAATGTGATTGTCTTTATCTAATATTCCACCAAATATTCAGAAATTGTGTTCATCCCATCAACCTCATACATCCCATTAAAATAGTAAGTAGCTATTGGTGTTATTAAACTTTTTTTTAATTCTTGCACATACATACTGTTACTTGTAAATACATATTATTATATAATTTATGTATGTGTCCGTATATTTTAAAACAAGTTAGTTTAACATCCTTTTTGCTAATACAACTGAATTAATTACCGTGTCGCGAAATGATGTAGGTCTAAAAAGTGTGTCACCAACATGAAAAGTTTGGAAAGCTCTGGTTTAAGGTTTGGAAGAGCCAAACCAGCTGCTCCACGATCTTGCATTAATCTTTCTAAAGATATCAGAGATTTCTTATTTTTCCAGATAAATTTAGAAAACACAGAGAGGAGTTTTTGTGAGTCATCATTTAAGATAAACAAGGGTAAGTTCTGAAGCGGATATAATAAGCTGGGAAAGATAATCGCTTTAATAAGATTAATACGAGCGGAGATGGATAGTGGGAAAGAAGCCCACAGTTCCAGATCAGTTTTAATCTTCTGAAAAAAGAGGTGAAAAATGAAGTCTGTACCAGTTTTTAGGATTCTTATGTAATACCACACCTAAGTATTTAATAGCGTCAACAGCTCTGAACGGATGTTCTTGAAAGCTTTTTATAGCTTTATTGACCCACATAAGTTCACTTTTATCAAGATTAATTTTGTAGCCAGAAAATGAGCTAAACTTATCCAAACATTGCAGGGAAGACGGTATTGATTGACAGGTGTTATCTAAAAAAAAGTAATGTCATCCGCTTAAAGGAGGATCTTCAAATGATGCTGGCCCATCCTAATCCCTTTTAGGATATCCCTTAGATGAATAGCTAATGTCTGAAGGGCTATGTTGAATAAAAGATGTGATAATAGGAACCCCTGTCTTGTACCTCTCCGAAGTGTAATTTTTGTCGATAAAAGCCCATTAACCAAAAGATAAGATATTGGATTGTCGTAGATCTTATGAAGAAATTGAAGAAATTGATTCTTATAACCAACGTTTTCTAAAGTCTTAAAGAGATGACCCCACGAGATAGAATCAAAGGCCTTTTCTGCATCTAAAGCTAGGATTGCAACATCTTGAAAAAGATTATTCTTCTTCCCTTGTTCTATATTCCAACAAAAATCCAAGAAAGTGACCACTTTACGTATATATTTTTAGTTGAGATTCTAGACTTCATGAATCCAGTTTGGTCGAGATGGATGAGCTTGTTTAAAGAGGAAGAAAGTCTAGTTGCAATAATGGTGGCTAAGATCTTATAGTCTGTATTAAGAACTTATATGGGCCTGTAAGAAGCTGGATCCTCCACATTTTTACCCTTCTTGGGGATCAATGAGATATTAGCTGCAGAGAAATAAGGTGATATTGGATTGTCGTAAGTAAAATAATTATTAAAAAGTTTTTCTAGAGTTGGAATAATTTCTTCAGATAAGTTTTTATAGTATTCAGCTGGCAGGCAGTCAGGACCCACAGCTTTATTTAATTTGATCTTATCTAATGCTTTACTAATCTCCTCTGTGGAGATAGGAGCATTAAGCACTGTCAACTCTTCCTCTTGAATCTTAGAAGCTTAACTTTGGTCCAAAAGCTGTCTTGCTTATGCGTGTTTAAATCTAAACCTGCATAGAGTTGTTGATAGTAATTGAAAAATACGTTATTGATCTCTTTAGAGTCAGTATATTGAATAGCTCCAGCTTTAATGGCCGGAATATAGGTTTTTTTTTCTCCCTATTTTTAACTAACTTGGATAGATATTTAGCCGAGCATCCATGAAAACCTTTAAAACTTAAATTGTTTTTTTAGCTCTTCTTGTGATTTTTGCTCTAGGAACACCTGTCTCTCTCTTCTCATTTCCATATATTTATTCCAGGTCACTAGGGATCTCTCTCCAGAGTATCTTCTATAGGAGTTTCTAACCTGGTTGGCAAATTGAATTTCCAGTGCCCTATTCTTTTTATTTCTACAAATCATATAAGCCTTAATTTCTCAGCGCAGTACCGCTTTAGAGGCTTCTCAGAAAATCTCTATCTTATTAAAATAAACAATATTATGGGTTACAGTAATCCTTCCACTTAGGTTCAACCAAAGTGAAAATCTGGGGTTATTAAAAAGATAACGAGGGAAGAAGAGAGTTTGCGTTTTATCTTCAAGATTAGTTAGAGACGGAAATAATAAAATTATAGCGTGATCTGATACCAAGATATCACCAGTTCCTGCATCCATCTGCTGAATAGAAAGAGATTCAGAGATTAAAATCAGATCAATTCTGGAAAAAGTTATTTGTATTTTCGATTCACATGAGAATACTAGAGAGTCTGGGTTTTTGGTCCTCCAAATATCTAATAGTTTGAGTTTATAGCAAAAAAAATTAAAATATGTTGAGTTTTTCTTATATTCTTTTCGATTTTTATTAGAAAATCTATCTAGTTCTGGTGACAGTTTCATATTAAAATCCCCTGCCAGTACTAGATTTTCCCCAATAAAGGGGTATACCTTACTTTTAATCTTTTCCCACAAATCAATACAAAATTTATTAGGGCCAATACAAAATTTAATAGGGCCATATATTTTGCAAAATGTAAACTTAATATTAATTAATTAATATTTTTAGTAAGATCTATCTGGAATCTGGGTCCATCTCAACATTTATAATACTGTAATCTAATTCTTTATTTAATAGGAATGCAACCCCACATTTCCTCTTGGCACATGGAGTAGCAATAACCTCTCCCACCCATTTTGACTTCAATTTAGCTGCTTCTATGGCATTAAGATGCGTTTCCTGTAAAAAAAAACAAAAAAAAACGACATCCGGTTTAGCCTTAGCCAAGGTTTTAATTATGAGTTTACGTTTCATAGGTGAGACGATCCCCCCTCAACAAATTATGATATTTATTTGAAATAGTTTTTATTGATTTCAAGCAGAAATACAGAGTCTCCCAAAGTTACATGTTCAAATTTAAACCACTTTGACAACATACAATAATTACTGTCATGCAAACATTTTGAGACAATAAATATAATTCGATGGCCTTAACCATCTCCCTCTATATTCTGCCATTATGGTAGTTTGCCTCCATGAAATAAGAAATTAAACTCCCCAACCTGTAAAACTCACCCCCCCACCCCCCTTCTTCAAGGCTGTTCTAACATGTCTTCAACCTGTGTGAGGATTAGTATGTGTCACTAACCTTCCTCAAAACTGCCCCTAACTAAACGGGATATTTCACCACTACCCAAGCCAACAACTCTTTCTTAATCTATCGAGCCCTACGACTGATCCTCTTGTTATCCTTCCTGTTCACACTGGTTCTGTACCTCGTCCTTCCTTAACATCCAGTAAAACCATATCTTATGAAATTGCTCCGACTGACCTTGTGACCATGCCGCCGCCTCTGATAAATGAAAGGTGTCTACGATTTTATCTGTCACTTCCTGCCATGTGGGTGTCCCCACTTTCCAATGTCTAGCGACACAAATTCTCAGGCACGTACAGAGAATTCTAATAAAACAATTAATTGATTTGTTGAAAGGTCTCACCCTGTCGTGTAACAATGCCTGTGATATTGTGAGGGTAATTCTTTCATTCAGAAGCAGGCCTATCAACGTTGACAGTTTCCCCCAAAGTGTCTGAACGCTAGGAAAATCCCACCACATGTGTCTAAATGTCCCCTTCTCCCGACAACCTCTATAGCAATTACCATCATGTGTTGCCGCATAGTGCGCCGTTCTGATAGGTGTGAGGTACCATCTAAACGACACCTTGATAGCATTCTCTCTCAGGTCTGCACTGAGTAAACCTTTACTTGCATCCCTCAATAGTTCCTCCCATTCCCCTTTCTCCCTAACTTCCCCAATGTCTCCTTCCCATCTCTCCATTAAGGGGATTTAGTCCGGCTTCTCGCCCTTTGCATTAGCAAATAGATTCGAAAGATACGTTTTTTCCCCCTGAACGGAGCACTTAACATTCTCTCTAGATCTGTAATTGGTGTAGACCGTTTTGGTGACATGTAAGTGTGTATGGATGAGCTAATCTGTAGGTATAAATACCAGTGGAGGGGCTCTGGCTCTATTCTTTCCCTGATCTGATTGTATGTGAGTATTTTTTAATTCTGCAAGAAGTCAGCCACTCTGTACAAACCCTTGTTTTCCCACTTTCCGACCGACCTCCTCAGATCTCTAGGTATCAAAAATTTAACGGGTTTAAGCAAGGACTCTGAACTACAAAGTTTTAACCCTCTCGTGATTTTTGTCCATAGGCTTAAGGCTTCCATTGTGACCGGTGATTTATAATCATTTACTTTTAAAAGCTTCTCTTCGTCCCATATGATGTCTGCAGCCCTATTATAACCTGCTATTTCTGCCTCTATTTTAGGCCAAATTAGTTCATTGTCACTCTTCCCCATCACCACCGTCTGAGCTAGTCTAGAGGCCCGATAATAATCGACAAGATTTGGTGCTCCCACCCCCCCATCTGTCTGTGCTGTTTCAACACCTGTGCCATTATCCTAGTCTTACCGTCACCCCTTAAAAATTTTACTAAATCGTCCTGTAAGGCCTCGAGGTCTTTAGTGGGGACACCTATGGGCAGAGCTCGAGAAACGTACATCAGTCTTGGAAGGAGGTTCATTTTGATTGCCATCAATCTACCATACCATGAAAAGTTCCCTTTTTTCCATTTTACCAAATAACAAATTATGATATTTAAAGGGACACTGAACCCAAATTTTCTTTCGTGATTCAGATAGAGCATGACGTTTTAAGCAACTTTCTAATTTACTCCTATTATCAAATGTTCTTTATTCTCTTGATATCTTTATTTGAAATGCTAGAATATAAGTTTAGATGCCGGCCCATTTTTGGTGAACAACCTAGGTTGTCCTTGTTGATTGGTGGATAAATGTATCCACCAATCAAAAACTGCTGTCCAGAGTGCTGAACCAAGAAAAAAGCTTAGATGCCTTCTTTTTCATAGAAAGATAGCAAGAGAACGAAGAAACATTGATAATAGGAGTAAATTAGAAAGTTGCTTAAAATTGCATGCTCTATATGAATCCCAAAAGAAAAAAATTGGGTTCAGTGTCCCTTTAAGAATTTATTTTTAAATACTATGTGCATGGGGGGGGGGGGAGAAAGCGGAGGGAGAAGAGAGAGAAAGAAAAAACAAAAAACCAGAGTACACCGATTCATCTTACCTATATTCCCTATGCCTACCACAACTGGTACTATACTAAATAAACTATGGATTGTGCCTTCACTGTCTAGAGTACTAAGCCAAATAATTTACGGCTAGATTTAGAGTTCGGCGGTAAAAGGGCTGTTAACGCTCCGCGGGTTTTTTTCTGGCCGCACCATAAATTTAACTCTGGTATCGAGAGTTCAAACAAATGCTGCGTTAGGCTCCAAAAAAGGAGCGTAGAGCATTTTTACCGCAAATACAACTCTCGATACCAGAGTTGCTTACGGACGCGGCCGGCCTCAAAAACGTGCTCGTGCACGATTCTCCCATAGGAAACAATGGGGCTGTTTGAGCTGAAAAAAAACCTAACACCTGCAAAAAAGCAGCGTTCAGCTCCTAACGCAGCCCCATTGTTTCCTATGGGGAAACACTTCCTACGTCTGCACCTAACACCCTAACATGAACCCCGAGTCTAAACACCCCTAACCTTACACTTATTAACCCCTAATCTGCCGCCCCCGCTATCGCTGACCCCTGCATTACACTTTTAACCCCTAATCTGCCGCTCCGTAAACCGCCGCCACCTACGTTATCCCTATGTACCCCTAATCTGCTGCCCTAACATCGCCGACCCCTATATTATATTTATTAACCCCTAACCTGCCCCCCACAACGTCGCCGACACCTACCTACACTTATTAACCCCTAATCTGCCGAGCGGACCTGAGCGCTACTATAATAAAGTTATTAACCCCTAATCCGCCTCACTAACCCTATCATAAATAGTATTAACCCCTAATCTGCCCTCCCTAACATCGCCGACACCTACCTTCAATTATTAACCCCTAATCTGCCGACCGGAGCTCACCGCTATTCTAATAAATGTATTAACCCCTAAAGCTAAGTCTAACCCTAACACTAACACCCCCCTAAGTTAAATATAATTTTTATCTAACGAAATAAATTAACTCTTATTAAATAAATGATTCCTATTTAAAGCTAAATACTTACCTGTAAAATAAATCCTAATATAGCTACAATATAAATTACATTTATATTATAGCTATTTTAGGATTAATATTTATTTTACAGGTAACTTTGTATTTATTTTAACCAGGTACAATAGCTATTAAATAGTTAAGAACTATTTAATAGTTACCTAGTTAAAATAATTACAAATTTACCTGTAAAATAAATCCTAACCTAAGATATAATTAAACCTAACACTACCCTATCAATAAAATAATTAAATAAACTACCTACAATTAACCTAACACTACACTATCAATAAATTAATTAAACACAATTGCTACAAATAAATACAATTAAATCAACTATCTAAAGTACAAAAAATAAAAAAGAACTAAGTTACAGAAAATAAAAAAATATTTACAAACATAAGAAAAATATTACAACAATTTTAAACTAATTACACCTACTCTAAGCCCCCTAATAAAATAACAAAGACCCCCAAAATAAAAAATTCCCTACCCTATTCTAAATTTAAAAAGTTACAAGCTCTTTTACCTTACCAGCCCTGAACAGGGCCCTTTGCGGGGCATGCCCCAAGAATTTCAGCTCTTTTGCCTGTAAAAAAAAACATACCATACCCCCCCCCAACATTACAACCCACCACCCACATACCCCTAATCTAACCCAAACCCCCCTTAAATAAACCTAACACTAAGCCCCTGATGATCTTCCTACCTTGTCTTCACCATGCCAGGTTCACCGATCCGTCCTGGCTCCAAGATCTTCATCCAACCCAAGCGGGGGCTAGACATCCACTGAAGAAGTCCAGAAGAGGGTCCAAAGTCTTCCTCCTATCCGGCAAGAAGAGGACATCCGGACCGGCAAACATCTTCTCCAAGCGGCATCTTCTATGTTCTTCCATCCGATGACGACCGGCTCCATCTTGAAGACCTCCAGCGCGGATCCATCCTCTTCTTCCGACGACTAGACGACGAATGACGGTTCCTTTAAGGGACGTCATCCAAGATGGCGTCCCTCGAATTCCGATTGGCTGATAGGATTCTATCAGCCAATCGGAATTAAGGTAGGAATTTTCTGATTGGCTGATGGAATCAGCCAATCAGAATCAAGTTCAATCCGATTGGCTGATCCAATCAGCCAATCAGATTGAGCTCGCATTCTATTGGCTGTTCCGATCAGCCAATACAATGCGAGCTCAATCTGATTGGCTGATTGGATCAGCCAATCGGATTGAACTTGATTCTGATTGGCTGATTCCATCAGCCAATCAGAAAATTCCTACCTTAATTCCGATTGGCTGATAGAATCCTATCAGCCAATCGGAATTCGAGGGACGCCATCTTGGATGACGTCCCTTAAAGGAACCGTCATTCGTCGTCTAGTCGTCGGAAGAAGAGGATGGATCCGCGCTGGAGGTCTTCAAGATGGAGCCGGTCGTCATCGGATGGAAGAACATAGAAGATGCCGCTTGGAGAAGATGTTTGCCGGTCCGGATGTCCTCTTCTTGCCGGATAGGAGGAAGACTTTGGACCCTCTTCTGGACTTCTTCAGTGGATGTCTAGCCCCCGCTTGGGTTGGATGAAGATCTTGGAGCCAGGACGGATCGGTGAACCTGGCATGGTGAAGACAAGGTAGGAAGATCATCAGGGGCTTAGTGTTAGGTTTATTTAAGGGGGGTTTGGGTTAGATTAGGGGTATGTGGGTGGTGGGTTGTAATGTTGGGGGGGGGGGTATTGTATGTTTTCTTTTACAGGCAAAAGAGCTGAACTTCTTGGGGCATGCCCCGCAAAGGGCCCTGTTCAGGGCTGGTAAGGTAAAAGAGCTTGTAACTTTTTAAATTTAGAATAGGGTAGGGAATTTTTTATTTTGGGGGTCTTTGTTATTTTATTAGGGGGCTTAGAGTAGGTGTAATTAGTTTAAAATTGTTGTAATATTTTTCTTATGTTTGTAAATATTTTTTTATTTTCTGTAACTTAGTTCTTTTTTATTTTTTGTACTTTAGATAGTTGATTTAATTGTATTTATTTGTAGCAATTGTGTTTAATTAATTTATTGATAGTGTAGTGTTAGGTTAATTGTAGGTAGTTTATTTAATTATTTTATTGATAGGGTAGTGTTAGGTTTAATTATATCTTAGGTTAGGATTTATTTTACAGGTAAATTTGTAATTATTTTAACTAGGTAACTATTAAATAGTTCTTAACTATTTAATAGCTATTGTACCTGGTTAAAATAAATACCAAGTTGCCTGTAAAATAAATATTAATCCTAAAATAGCTATAATATAATTATAATTTATATTGTAGCTATATTAGGATTTATTTTACAGGTAAGTATTTAGCTTTAAATAGGAATCATTTATTTAATAAGAGTTAATTTATTTCGTTAGATAAAAATTATATTTAACTTAGGGGGGTGTTAGTGTTAGGGTTAGACTTAGCTTTAGGGGTTAATACATTTATTAGAATAGCGGTGAGCTCCGGTCGGCAGATTAGGGGTTAATAATTGAAGGTAGGTGTCGGCGATGTTAGGGAGGGCAGATTAGGGGTTAATACTATTTATGATAGGGTTAGTGAGGCGGATTAGGGGTTAATAACTTTATTATAGTAGCGCTCAGGTCCGCTCGGCAGATTAGGGGTTAATAAGTGTAGGTAGGTGTCGGCGACGTTGTGGGGGGCAGATTAGGGGTTAATAAATATAACATAGGGGTCGGCGATGTTAGGGGCAGAAGATTAGGGGTACATAGGGATAACGTAGGTGGCGGCGATTTGCGGTCGGAAGATTAGGGGTTAATTATTTTAAGTAGCTTGCGGCGACGTTGTGTGGGGCAAGTTAGGGGTTAATAAATATAATATAGGGGTCGGCGGGGTTAGGGGCAGCAGATTAGGGGTACATAAGTATAACGTAGGTGGCGGTCGGCAGATTAGGGGTTAAAAATTTTAATCGAGTGGCGGCGGTGTGGGGGGAGCTCGGTTTAGGGGTACATAGGTAGTTTATGGGTGTTCCGATCAGCCAATACAATGCGAGCTCAATCTGATTGGCTGATTGGATCAGCCAATCGGATTGAACTTGATTCTGATTGGCTGATTCCATCAGCCAATCAGAAAATTCCTACCTTAATTCCGATTGGCTGATAGAATCCTATCAGCCAATCGGAATTCGAGGGACGCCATCTTGGATGACGTCCCTTAAAGGAACCGTCATTCGTCGTCTAGTCGTCGGAAGAAGAGGATGGATCCGCGCTGGAGGTCTTAAAGATGGAGCCGGTCGTCATCGGATGGAAGAACATAGAAGATGCCGCTTGGAGAAGATGTTTGCCGGTCCGGATGTCCTCTTCTTGCCGGATAGGAGGAAGACTTTGGACCCTCTTCTGGACTTCTTCAGTGGATGTCTAGCCCCCGCTTGGGTTGGATGAAGATCTTGGAGCCAGGACGGATCGGTGAACCTGGCATGGTGAAGACAAGGTAGGAAGATCATCAGGGGCTTAGTGTTAGGTTTATTTAAGGGGGGTTTGGGTTAGATTAGGGGTATGTGGGTGGTGGGTTGTAATGTTGGGGGGGGGGGGGTATTGTATGTTTTCTTTTACAGGCAAAAGAGCTGAACTTCTTGGGGCATGCCCCGCAAAGGGCCCTGGTCAGGGCTGGTAAGGTAAAAGAGCTTGTAACTTTTTAAATTTAGAATAGGGTAGGGAATTTTTTATTTTGGGGGTCTTTGTTATTTTATTAGGGGGCTTAGAGTAGGTGTAATTAGTTTAAAATTGTTGTAATATTTTTCTTATGTTTGTAAATATTTTTTTATTTTCTGTAACTTAGTTCTTTTTTATTTTTTGTACTTTAGATAGTTGATTTAATTGTATTTATTTGTAGCAATTGTGTTTAATTAATTTATTGATAGTGTAGTGTTAGGTTAATTGTAGGTAGTTTATTTAATTATTTTATTGATAGGGTAGTGTTAGGTTTAATTATATCTTAGGTTAGGATTTATTTTACAGGTAAATTTGTAATTATTTTAACTAGGTAACTATTAAATAGTTCTTAACTATTTAATAGCTATTGTACCTGGTTAAAATAAATACCAAGTTGCCTGTAAAATAAATATTAATCCTAAAATAGCTATAATATAATTATAATTTATATTGTAGCTATATTAGGATTTATTTTACAGGTAAGTATTTAGCTTTAAATAGGAATCATTTATTTAATAAGAGTTAATTTATTTCGTTAGATAAAAATTATATTTAACTTAGGGGGGTGTTAGTGTTAGGGTTAGACTTAGCTTTAGGGGTTAATACATTTATTAGAATAGCGGTGAGCTCCGGTCGGCAGATTAGGGGTTAATAATTGAAGGTAGGTGTCGGCGATGTTAGGGAGGGCAGATTAGGGGTTAATACTATTTATGATAGGGTTAGTGAGGCGGATTAGGGGTTAATAACTTTATTATAGTAGCGCTCAGGTCCGCTCGGCAGATTAGGGGTTAATAAGTGTAGGTAGGTGTCGGCGACGTTGTGGGGGGCAGATTAGGGGTTAATAAATATAACATAGGGGTCGGCGATGTTAGGGGCAGAAGATTAGGGGTACATAGGGATAACGTAGGTGGCGGCGATTTGCGGTCGGAAGATTAGGGGTTAATTATTTTAAGTAGCTTGCGGCGACGTTGTGTGGGGCAAGTTAGGGGTTAATAAATATAATATAGGGGTCGGCGGGGTTAGGGGCAGCAGATTAGGGGTACATAAGTATAACGTAGGTGGCGGTCGGCAGATTAGGGGTTAAAAATTTTAATCGAGTGGCGGCGGTGTGGGGGGAGCTCGGTTTAGGGGTACATAGGTAGTTTATGGGTGTTAGTGTAGTTTAGGGTACAGTAGTTAAGAGCTTTATAAACCGGCGTTAGCCAGAAAGCTCTTAACTCCTGCTTTTTTCAGGCGGCTGGAATCTTGTCGTTAGAGCTCTAACGCTCACTGCAGAAACGACTCTAAATACCAGCGTTAGAAAGATCCCATTGAAAAGATAGGCTACGCAAATGGCGTAGGGGGATCTGCGGTATGGAAAAGTCGCGGCTGTAAAGTGAGCGTTAGACCCTTTAATCACTGACTCCAAATACCAGCGGGCGCCCAAAACCAGCGTTAGGAGCCTCTAACGCTGGTTTTGACGGCTACCGCCGAACTCTAAATCTAGGCCTTAGTATTTTAATGTGATATATTGCTTAATTTCTGCTACTTCATTAAAGGCTAATTTAATTCCATTGTCTTCAACTATAATTTTTGCTGAGTAGATCATACAAACTTTAACTCCTCTGTTAATTAGTTGGGTACAAAACGGTGCCATAAGTTTCCTCTTAGTAGACGTCTCATTGGAAAAATCTTGAAACAGTAAAATCATACTGTTTCCAAACATAATAGGGCCATTCCTTTTTAAATAATTTTAGAATTTCTATTTTATCTTGGAACTTTAGCAGCTTAAATACGCACATTCTACTCCTGAACGTGTCATTAGTATGACCTTTCCTAGCACCAATTCTATGCGCTATTTCTACTATTAAGGGAAGCTGTTGCGCTGGTATTCCTAGCGCTTGAGGAAGTACTATGGAAGTAAACTTCATTAAATCCTCAAATTCAGCAGACTCTGGGAGACCCACTATCCTAATGTTGTTTCGCCTGGAGCAATCTTCCCGATCCTCCAGGTGCAACTGCATATTCTGTATTCTAAAATCTTGTTTTTGGATTATGCTTTCCTGAGTGTTAACAAGATCCTCTAGATTGGAGATCCTATTTTCTGCCTCACTGATTCTAGAGAAAAATTGCCTAACCTCCGAAGAAAGGGAGAATATTTCAGTAGCAATACTAGATAGCATCTTTTTAATCATGTCAAATTGTGGCGAGAAAATTTCAGTCAGCTCAAGGTTTGTGTGTCAATTGCAGATGGAGTTATGTCAGCAAGAGTATCTAAACTGACATCAGACATCTTAACTTTATCTTTTGACTTTACAGGCATTTTGGTTGAACTTATTTTCACCTGTGTGACAAATTTCTCCATTTAAGAAATAGTGCAAGTAACAAACACTATATTATACATTCAAATCGAAACCTAAAAGAAAATATAAATTTACGTGAGAAACAAAATACTATACGAGGTAGAAAACCTCTAATGTGAAAGTTAAGTCTTTTTTTTTTTTTTGTGTGTGGTTATTTATTTTATAGACCTTCTGTGAGTAGAAAGCTATCATCCCTAACCTATAGGCATATAGGGAAAGTGAGGGACTGTAAAGTGAGACAGGCCTGAATTCTTTCTTTTGGATTAGTAAAGCAGGAAAGAAAGCTATTAGCCCCTATATATAGGTTAACACACCTACGGCTAGATTATGAGTTGTACGTTAGGGTAAAAAAGCAGCGTTAAGAGGTCCTAACGCTGCTTTTTTACGCCCGCTGGTATTACGAGTCTTGAAAGTTTAGGTGTACCGCACACTACTTTGGCCTTACCGCAAAACGACTAACGTAAACTTCGTAAAATCATTTTTCTATGAGACTTCCATAGCGCCGGTATTACGAGTCTGTCCTGGGAGGCCAAAAAGTGAGCGGTACAGCCTACCCCGTCAAGAGTCCTAACGCATTTAAAAGTCAGTAGTTAAGAGTTTTATGGTACAACGCCGTAGCATAAAACTCATAACTAAAGTGCTAAAAAGTACACTAACACCCGTAAACTACCTATTAACCCCTAAACCATGGCCCTCCCGCATCGCAAACACTATAATACAAATTTTAACCCCTAATCTGCCGCTCTGGACACCGCTGCCACCTACATTATATTTAGGAACCCCTAATCTGCAGCCCCCAACATCGCTGACACCTACATTATATTTATTAACCCCTAATCTGCCTTCTCCAATGTCGCCGACACCTACATTATATTTATGAACCCCTAATCTGCAGCCCCCAACATCGCTGACACCTACATTATATTAACCCCTAATCTGCTGCCCCAACATCGCCAACACCTACATTATATCTATTAACCCCTAATCTGCCACCCCCAACGTCGCCGCCACTATATTAGTTATTAACCCCTAAACCTAAACCTAAATCTAAACCTAAACCTAACACCCCCTAACTTAAATATAATTTAAATAAATCTAAATAAATATTCCTATCATTAACTAAATTATTCCTATTTAAAACTAAATACTTACCTATAAAATAAACCCTAAGCTAGCTACAATATAACTAATAGTTACATTGTAGCTATCTTAGAGTTTTTTATTTTACAGGCAAGTTTGTATTTATTTTAACTAGGTAAAATAGTTATTAAAAAGTTATTAACTATTTAATAACTACCTAGTTAAAATAAATACAAAAGTACCTGTAAAATAAAACCTAACCTAAGTTACAATAACACCCAACACTACACTATAATTAAATACATTAACTAAATTAAATACAATTAAATAAATTACATACAATTTGCTAAATTTAATTAGCTAAAGTACAAAAACCCCCACTAAATTACAGAAAATAATAAACAAATTACAGATATTTAAACTAATTACACCTAATCTAATAGCCCTATTAAAATAAGAAAGCCCCCCCAAAATAAAAAAAAAACCCTAGCCTAAACTACCAATAGCCCTTAAAAGGGCCTTTCTTTCATGTAATTAGCAAGAGTCCATGAGCTAGTGACGTATGGGATATACATTCCTACCAGGAGGGGCAAAGTTTCCCAAACCTCAAAATGCCTACAAATACACCCCTCACCACACCCACAAATCAGTTTTACAAACTTTGCCTCCTATGGAGGTGGTGAAGTAAGTTTGTGCTAGATTCTACGTTGATATGCGCTCCGCAGCAGGTTGGAGCCCGGTTTTCCTCTCAGCGTGCAGTGAATGTCAGAGGGATGTGAAGAGAGTATTGCCTATTTGAATTCAATGATCTCCTTCTACGGGGTCTATTTCATAGGTTCTCTGTTATCGGTCGTAGAGATTCATCTCTTACCTCCCTTTTCAGATCGACGATATACTCTTATATATATACCATTACCTCTGCTGATTTTCGTTTCAGTACTGGTTTGGCTTTCTACAACATGTAGATGAGTGTCCTGGGGTAAGTAAGTCTTATTTTCTGTGACACTCTAAGCTATGGTTGGGCACCTTTTTTAATAAAGTTCTAAATATATGTATTCAAACATTTATTTGCCTTGACTCAGGATGTTCAACATTCCTTATTTTCAGACAGTCAGTTTCATATTTGGGATAATGCATTTGAATCAATCATTTTTTCTTACCTTAAAAATTTGACTTTTCCCTGTGGGCTGTTAGGCTCGCGGGGGCTGAAAATGCTTCATTTTATTGCGTCATTTTTGGCGCGGACTTTTTTGGCGCAAAATTTTTTTTCTGTTTCCGGCGTCATACGTGTCGCCGGAAGTTGCGTCATTTTTTGACGTTTTTTTGCGTCAAAAGTGTCGGCGTTCCGGATGTGGCGTCATTTTTGGCGCCAAAAGCATTTAGGCGCCAAATAATGTGGGCGTCTTATTTGGCGCTAAAATAATATGGGCGTCACTTTTGTCTCCACATAATTTAAGTCTCTTTATTTATTGCTTCTGGTTGCTAGAAGCTTGTTCACTGGCATTTTTTCCCATTCCTGAAACTGTCATTTAAGGAATTTGATCTATTTTGCTTTATATGTTGTTTTTTCTATTACATATTGCAAGATGTCCCACGTTGCAACTGAGTCAGAAGATACTTCAGGAAAATCGCTGCCTGGTGCTGGAGCTACCAAAGCTAAGTGTATCTGCTGTAAACTTTTGGTATCTGTTCCTCCAGCTGTTGTTTGTATTGAATGTCATGACAAACTTGTTAATGCAGATAAAATTTCCTTTAGTAAAGTTCCATTACCTGTTCCTGTTTCGTCAACATCTAATACTCAGAGTGTTCCTGATAACATAAGAGATTTTGTTTCTGAATCCATTAAGAAGGCTTTGTCTGTTATTCCTCCTTCTAGTAAACATAAAAAATCTTTTAAAACTTCTTATTGTTCAGATGAATTTTTAAATGAACATCATCATTCTGATTCTGATAATGGTTCTTCTGGTTCAGAGGATTCTGTCTCAGAGGTTGATGCTGATAAATCTTCATATTTATTTAAAATGGAATTTATTTGTTCTTTACTTAAAGAAGTTCTAATTGCTTTAGAAATTGAGGATTCTGGTCCTCTTGATACTAAATCTAAACGTTTAGATAAGGTTTTTAAATCTCCTGTAGTTATTCCAGAAGTTTTTCCTGTTCCTAGTGCTATTTCTGAAGTAATTTACAGGGAATGGAATAATTTGGGTAATTCATTCACTCCCTCTAAATGTTTTAAGCAATTATATCCTGTGCCATCTGACAGATTAGAGTTTTGGGACAAAATCCCTAAGGTTGATGGGGCTGTCTCTACTCTTGCTAAGCGTACTACGATTCCTACGGCAGATGGTACTTCCTTTAAGGATCCTTTAGATAGGCTTTTCTTAGAAAGGATTCAATTTTCCTATTTGTTTTCAGGTAATCTTCTTAGACCTGCTATATCTTTGGCGGATGCTGCTGCAGCTTCAACTTTTTGGTTGGAAGCTTTAGCGCAACAAGTCACAGATCATAATTCTCATAGCATTATTATTCTTCTTCAACATGCTAATAATTTTATTTGTGATGCCATCCTTGATATCATTAGGGTTGATGTCAGGTATATGTCTCTAGCTATTTTAGCTAGAAGAGCTTTATGGCTTAAAACTTGGAATGCTGATATGTCTTCTAAGTCTACTCTGCTTTCCCTTTCTTTCCAGGGTAATAAATTATTTGGTTCTCAGTTGGATTCTATTATTTCAACTGTTACTGGAGGGAAAGGAACTTTTTTACCACAGGATAAAAAATCTAAAGGTAAATTCAGGTCTAATAATCGTTTTCGTTCCTTTCGTCACAACAAGGAACAGAAACCTGATCCTTCATCCTCAGGAGCGGTATCAGTTTGGAAACCATCTCCAGTCTGGAATAAATCCAAGCCTTCTAGAAAATCAAAGCCAGCTTCTAAGTCCACATGAAGGTGCTGGTAGGGGGCAGATTACGTTTTTTCAAATGTGGGGGCTTCCAGAAATAGATCTGATGGCCTCTCATCTAAACAAGAAACTTCCCAGGTATCTGTCCAGATCCAGGGATCCTCAAGCGGAAGCAGTGGATGCATTGTCACTTCCTTGGAAGTATCATCCTGCCTATATCTTTCCGCCTCTAGTTCTTCTTCCAAGAGTGATCTCCAAAATTCTGAAGGAATGCTCGTTTGTTCTGCTGGTAGCTCCAGCATGGCCTCACAGGGTTTGGTATGCGGATCTTGTCCGGATGGCTTCTTGCCAACCGTGGACTCTTCCGTTAAGACCAGACCTTCTGTCTCAAGGTCCTTTTTTCCATCAGGATCTCAAATCCTTAAATTTAAAGGTATGGAGATTGAACGCTTGATTCTTAGCCAAAGAGGTTTCTCTGACTCTGTGATTAATACTGTGTTACAGGCTCGTAAATCTGTATCTAGGGAGATATATTATAGAGTCTGGAAGACTTATATTTCTTGTTGTCTTTCTCATCAGTTTTCCTGGCATTCTTTTAGAATTCCAAGAATTTTACAGTTTCTTCAGGATGGTTTGGATAAAGGTTTGTCTGCAAGTTCCTTGAAAGGAAAAATCTCTGCTCTTTCTGTTCTTTTTCACAGAAAGATTGCTAATCTTCCTGATATTCATTGTTTTGTACAAGCCTTGGTGCGTATAAAACCTGTTATTAAGTCAATTTCTCCTCCTTGGAGTTTGAATTAGGTTCTGGGGGCTCTTCAAGCTCCTCCGTTTGAACCTATGCATTCATTGGACATTAAATTACTTTCTTGGAAAGTTTTGTTCCTTTTGGCCATCTCTTCTGCCAGAAGAGTTTCTGAATTATCTGCTCTTTCTTGTGAGTCTCCTTTTTTGATTTTTCATCAGGATAAGGCAGTGTTGCGAACTTCTTTTGTATTTTTACCTAAGGTTGTGAATTCCAACAACATTAGTAGAGAGATTGTGGTTCCTTCATTATGTCCTACTCCTAAGAATTCTAAGGAGAAATCATTGCATTCTTTGGATGTGGTTAGAGCTTTGAAATATTATGTTGAAGCTACTAAGACTTTCCGAAAGACTTCTAGTCTATTTGTTAACTTTTCCGGTTCTAGGAAAGGTCAGAAGGCCTCTGCCATTTCTTTGGCATCTTGGTTGAAATCTTTAATTCATCATGCTTATGTCGAGTCGGGTACAACTCCGCCTCAAAGGATTACAGCTCATTCTACTAGGTCAGTTTCTACTTCCTGGGCGTTTAGGAATGAAGCTTCGGTTGATCAGATTTGCAAAGCAGCAACTTGGTCCTCTTTGCATACTTTTACTAAATTCTACCATTTTGATGTGTTTTCTTCTTCTGAAGCAGTTTTTGGTAGAAAAGTACTTCAGGCAGCTGTTTCAGTTTGAATCTTCTGCTTATGTTTTTCATTAAACTTTATTTTGGGTGTGGATTATTTTCAGCAGGAATTGGCTGTCTTTATTTTATCCCTCCCTCTCTAGTGACTCTTGCGTGGAAAGATCCACATCTTGGGTAGTCATTATCCCATACATCACTAGCTCATGGACTCTTGCTAATTACATGAAAGAAAACATAATTTATGTAAGAACTTACCTGATAAATTCATTTCTTTCATATTAGCAAGAGTCCATGAGGCCCACCCCTTTTTTTTGTGGTGGTTATGATAAAGCACAATTATTTTCCAATTCCTTATTTTTTATGCTTACGCACTTTTTTCTTATCACCCCACTTCTTGGCTATTCGTTAAACTGATTTGTGGGTGTGGTGAGGGGTGTATTTGTAGGCATTTTGAGGTTTGGGAAACTTTGCCCCTCCTGGTAGGAATGTATATCCCATACGTCACTAGCTCATGGACTCTTGCTAATATGAAAGAAATGAATTTATCAGGTAAGTTCTTACATAAATTATGTTTTTGTGGGGCATTGCCCCAAAGTAATCAGCTCTTTTACCTGTAAAAAAAAAATTACAAACAACCCCCCCAACAGTAAAACCCACCACCCACACAACCAACCCCCCAAATAAAATACTATCTAAAAAAACCTAAGCTCCCCATTGCCCTGAAAAGGGCATTTGGATGGGCATTGCCCTTAAAAGGGCAGTTAGCTCTTTTGCAGCCCAAAGTCCCTAACCTAAAAAAAAAAACCCAACCAATACACCCTTAAAAACACCTAACACTAACCCCCTGAAGATCGACTTACTGGAAGGCATCTTCATCCAAGCCTGGCCGAAGTCCTCAACGAAGCCGGGAGAAGTCTTCATCCAAGCCGGGCAAAGTGGTCCTCCAGACGGGCAGAAGTCTTCATCCAGACGGCATCTTCTATCTTCATCCATTAGGCACGGAGCTGGTCCATCTTCAAAACATCCGACGCGGAGCATCGTCTTCTGCCGACGGACTAACGACGAATGAAGGTACCTTTAAGTGACGCCATCCAAGATGGCGTCCCTTAGATTCCGATTGGCTGATAGAATTCTATCAGCCAATCGGAATTAAGGTAGAAAAAATCATATTGGCTGATGCAATCAGCCAATAGGATTGAGCTTGCATTCTATTGGCTGTTCCACTTCGCCCGGCTTGGATGAAGACTTCTCCCGGCTTCGTTGAGGACTTCGGCCCGGCTTGGATGAAGACGTCTCCCAGTAAGTCGATCTTCAGGGGGTTAGTGTTAGGTTTTTTAACGGTGTATTGCTGGGTTTTATTTTAGGTTAGGGTTTGGGCGGTAAAAGAGCTAACTGCCATTTTAAGGGCAATGCCCAGCCAAATGCCCTTTTCAGGGTAATGGGGAGCTTAGTTTTTTTTAGATAGTATTTTATTTGGGGGGTTGGTTGTGTGGGTGGTGGGTTTTACTGTTGGGGGGTTGTTTGTATTTTTTTTATTTTTTTTACAGGTAAAAGAGCTGATTACTTTGGGGCAATGCCCCGCAAAAGGCCCTTTTAAGGGCTATTAGTAGTTTAGTTTAGGCTAGGTTTTTTTTTTATTTTAATAGGGCTATTAGAAGGTGTAATTAGTTTAAATATCTGTAATTTTACAGTTTAAATATCTGTTATTTGTTTATTATTTTCTGTAATTTAGTGGGGGGGGTTGTACTTGTATGTAATTTATTTAATTGTATTTCATTTAGTTAATTTATTAAATTATAGTGTAGTGTTAGGTGTTATTGTAACTTAGGTTAGGTTTTATTTTACAGGTACTTTTGTATTTATTTTAGCTAGGTAGTTATTAAATAGTTAATAACTATTTAGTAACTATTCTACCTAGTTACAATGTAACTATTAGTTATATTATAGCTAGCTTAGGGTTTATTTTATAGGTAAGTGTTTAGTTTTAAATAGGAATCATTTCGTTAATGATAGTAATTTTATTTAGATTTATTTAAATTATATTTAAGTTAGGGTTAGACTTAGATTTAGGGGTTAATAACGTTAATATAGTAGTGGCGACGTTAGGGGCAGCAGATTAGGGGTTAATAAATGTAGGTGGTGGCGATGTTAGGGCCGGCAGATTAGGGGTTAAAAATATTTAACTAATGTTTGCGAGGTGGGAGTGCGGCAGTTTAGGGGTTAATATGTTTATTATAGTGGCGGCGACGTTGGGAGCGGCAGATTAGGGGTTAAAAAGTGTAGGTAGGTTGCGGCGACATTGGGGGCGGCAGATTAGGGGTTAATAAAAATAATGTAGGTGTTGGCGACGTTGGGGGCAGCAGTTTAGGGGTTCATAACTATAATGTAGGTGGCGGCGGTGTCCGGAGCGGCAAATTAGGGGTTAATAAATATAATGCAGGTGGCGGCGGTGTCGAGGGCGGCAGATTAGGGTTAATAAGTGTAAGATTAGGGGTGTTTAGACTCGGGGTTCGTGTTAGGTGTAGACATAACTTTTATTTCCCCATAGGAATCAATGGGTCTGCGTTAAGGAGTTTTACGCTGCTTTTTGGCAGGTGTTAGACTTTTTCTCAGCCGGCTCTCCCCGTTGATTCCTATGGGGAAATCGTGCACGAGCACGTACAACCAGCTCACCGCTGACTTAAACAGCGCTGGTATTGGAGTGCGGTAATGAGCAAAATTTTGCTCAACGCTCACTTCTAGTCTTTTAACGACGTGTTTGTAAAAACCTGTAATATCAGCGCTGCATGTAAGTGAGCGGTGAGCAAAAACTGCTCGTTAGCACCGCATAGCCTTTAACGCAAAACTCATAATCTAGGTGCTAGTTTTATAAGATAATTAACCATTCTCCTTGTTGCTTATATCTTCAAGAATAACATATGCTTAATAAAAGCGCAGGATAATAAAGAGCAGAATAACTCTCTTAGATACATATATTACCAATCCCTTACTCTTCTATAAGTTTATCAGCAACACAGCTTATGGATTTGAACCACAAGAGCCCCCACTGATACTTAGGGTTTAGATTCCTTGCCTTAGCAAAATAAATTGCGTAACGAGAGGTTACTACAACAGAGCAAAAAATAAAATAATACTTTTT
Organism: Bombina bombina; assembly: GCF_027579735.1. Taxonomy (NCBI): domain Eukaryota; kingdom Metazoa; phylum Chordata; class Amphibia; order Anura; family Bombinatoridae; genus Bombina; species Bombina bombina. Next base: position 372,030,456 of record NC_069504.1, on the reverse strand, counting down.
AGCAAGTCTTGTTTTTTGGGACAACCATAATATGGCAAAATCATTATATACACAAAAAAACTTATTGCAACATCAATAGTTTAAGTACTGTGACGAAAAGAAATACTTCTTTCATGCAACAATGTGTCCACATATTCATACAGTATATTAGACAAATTTAGACGTCCTTGAATGGTCTGAGCATTTTATACAGACCACTCTAGAGCCAGTTCTATATAAACCTCCACAGACGTTCTATCCAATCAGGATTTCAGACAGATTGAGCACCACTAAGAAGGTCTTCTTTTTATTTCTGAACCCCAAAATATCACTCCTCTAGAAATAGACAAACAAATTAAAGCGTCAGCTCCAAACCGGCAATTCAACAATAGAATGTTCAGCTTTTGCTGGAATCCTTCCTGATTAACGAGAATGAGTTATGAGGCCAGAGAAGATACCATTCATATTCAAATTGCAGAGTTAATACAGCAGGAAGCATTTATTCACAAACGCTATTTAGGAAATATGGGTGACTTCACCTTTTTGGGTGAAGGTTTAAATAGGAACCTGGGTTTTTACCAGGCGCCTCAACCTTGTCGGCAGCAGATTCGCACTGTGAAGTCGGTTCGTCCAACTCGGATCCCTCCGCGAAGAACCCTTCTGACCTCGAACAGAGCAGTAGTTCACAAGCCTCCGATCACGCGTCCTCTTTACGGATCCCTGCTAGCTTACTTCATCCGTAAGCGTAGTTAAGCTGTTTTAATGCGGTATTGTCTTGGAAGGTAAGTATATGCCTTTAGTACCGCTTCTGTACTTGACAGGGTACTCTGCACCTGGGATACTAAAAACAAGTTGCGGGAAACTCCCGCGGCCAATTCAGCCAATATGGACTTCCAGCTTGAGCAGGCAGAAGCCAGGCTGTCACAGCAAAACGAATAACCCTCCAGAGACACAAGTGTATGTGGCTAGCAGCTGGGGGAGATAGATTCAGGGCGTTCGATCACTACACCGACATGGAGCATGCAGCATCAAGGCTCCATCCTCAAATTGCAATGATTTTAAATTTATACTTGGAGGCAGCTGCACTTTTTATCTTTTTATTTGCACATCTATCTGAATCATGAAAGAAAAAATGTGGTTTTCATATCCCTTCAGCACTGGAAAGGGACCTGATTAAGTTTAGTGAATGTTTTCAGAAGTATTGATAAGGGGAACAAAATTACCAATGGTATCTTACCATCTTTATTCTTTCTTCCTCTACAGATATTCTGTTCCCGTTGCTCTGGGTACACAGCATCTCTGCCTCCCTTTGGAAACATGCCACCTGTACGAGTCTGCTCTCACTGCTACCATGTACACTGCAACCGTGGAGAGAAGGGAGCAGGGAAGATAGAATGACCTTGAAAACACAAGGAGGAATGGTGACTTTTTAGACATTTCAGAGTGTAAATAGAAGGACCACCAGTGTTTATAGCTCACTTCTGAAAAATCTATCAATTGTTTACACTAATTTTTATAAAAAGCTATATACATAAACATGTCTACAGCCTGTCTGAGGAAAGACAACCTCCTACTGTATTATATTGTGGAATCACCATGCAACAAAACATCAGCATCTTCAGGTTTGCTATGTAATAGACAATAGTGCACAATCATTTGGCAATCTGAGCAACACTTATGCCAATATGTGTTAAAATAATACTTAATTGTGGAGATCCTTGAAAATTCTCCAACTATAAATACACTGTACAGAAAATGTTGTGATGATCTTTGCCAATGAACTTCATTCTGAAAAAGTTACATACTTTGGTATTCTTTGTCTGTATAACAAACTATCTGCTCATTATGTAGGTTATATACCACATGCATTTATGTAAAGCACATCCTTAACAAGAATTATGAAATTCTTTAGTTTTATAATGAATAATGTTATCCCTTATTGTCACACATTGCACTGGGACCATTTGATTTACCCTGGCACATAGATTCACTTTTAACTAGATCAAGCACTCAGATTTTATCAGGGATATTTTAATTTGCTAGGGCTTTTAATTCATTTTATGGGTACTGACCAATTGCGTATTAAACGGTTGCAGGGGATACAACACAGAAACTGTTTTGACATTGTATATTGACTGATATTAACTTTTCTATCTCGTGATGAAACCAAACATAAGGTCTTTCATAGTGGTTTGTAAGCTCTCCTAAACTGTTCCTGACATTAACATATTCCTAATATATAGTCTTCGCTTCTTTCTGCATTTGTGCAATATCCCTACAACTACCTTAATGCATTTGAAGGATAATTTCCATAAAATTTGCATCAAAGCATTTTTGTTGTAATGTAGTATGCAGCAATGTAAAGCAGAATACGCTCAATTATACTACATCTTGTCAACCTGCAATGTGAAGCATTATCCCTCTGACATGCAAAGTTTTTTTTTTCTAAAATTCTCATTTTGGGCATATTTAAAATTTGGTATGAGAGTATATCGCAGTTGGAGGATTTCAGGGGTTGAATCAGTTCATACAAAGTAGCTAGGAACATATACAAACTTTGAGACATTAAACCCAAAATTCTGCTTTCATACATCAGATAGAACATGTGATTATTATTATTATTTTTTTGTGCTTTTAAACAACTTTCTAATTTGCTTTGTTCTCTCGGTATCATTAGGATACCAAGGTATGCTAGGCAGTGATTTTCAACCTTTTTTTTTGCCGTGGCACATTTTTTTTACATCACAAAATTTTACAAAATCACACATTGTAGCCTAATACAGTGTGTGTGTGTGTGTATATATGTATATATATATATATATATATATATATATATATATATATATATATACATTTAGTACATTTTGATCAATTCAAATAAATTAATCTTTATTAGCATGACAGTCATTACAAGGCCAGAGGCACAATAAGAACAATGAAAATATCACTGAGAACAAAAACCATCAAAACAGCAACAAGTGCAAAAAACAAAAATGAACCATGAAGAAAAAAATTAGTTATTACAAAAATACAGTACAGTGGTTCACCAAAGTGAACAACAACAACAGTAGTGAGGAAACACGAACAATAAACAAAACTTGCATACATACACACACACACACACACACATGCACATACATACACACACACTCACACATATACACATGCATACATACACACACACACACATATACACATGCACGTACATACACACACACACACACACTCACACATATACACATGCATACACACACACACACACACACATATACACATGCACATACATACACACACACACATATACACATGCATACATACACATGCATACATACACACACACACACACACACATATACATACACACACACACACATACATATACACATGCATACATACACACACACATACACACATATACACACGCACATACATACACACGCACATACATACACGCACATACATATACACATGCATACATACACACACACACATATACACACGCACATACACACACACACACACATATACACATGCATACATACACACACACACACACAGACACACACATATACACACGCACATACATACACACACACTCACACATATATATACACACACATACATAGACTGCAGTTCTGGTATATGATGAATACTTTACATTAGGAATATAACAATATTATAATATCCAGAATTACATTTCATATTTAAAGGACACAACATTTAACTGCACAGAGTATAGTAACAGAAATGTCATTAAATGTGCAAAGTTAAAAAAAATCCAGCATTTACCTTGCAGGGACAGGACTACACCCAAGACATGCCAGATACCCCAGGATCCTGAGCGCCTCATCCTGCAGGGGGCATTTGTGCCCGGGGTAGGGACTGATCCTCAACACAAAGCCAACTCCAAGCACCCAAAACCAAGTCAGCAAAGAGCCAAAGCATATGAGCAGATTGTAGGCTACCCTTAGACTGGGCAAAATGTGTGAAAATCAAGGGTGGGGGCAACCACTGGATAGAGCAGGGTAGTTGCACGCCATAAGCTAAACACCATTGGCCATGCAGGCCCCTTTAAGCCACAGACAAGTGGGTGAAAATCAAGGGTGGGGGCAACCACTGGATGGAGCAGGGTAGTTGCACCCCATAAGCTAAACACCAGTGGACATGCAAGCCCCTTTAAAGTGAAGGTAAAGTTTTTCTTTCTTGAATACAACCTCCCATTTATCATTTTCTCATGCATGTAGTCGCTAACTTTGTTTAAATATTGCTGCCATAGTTTTAATAAAAAATACATTACTAATTCCCTACCGTTTGGAACCCAACTCCTCCCCATCCCTACTTCCTCCTTCTTCATTGTGTGACGTCTTCAGCGGTCCCACCCGCTCTCTATATGTCACAAAGGTGCGTTCACAATCTCAGATTGCAATGCGCATGCGCAAATCGCGATACTGCTTTTCAACGCGCATAATCGCTGGGCAATATTTTCTACTGCGCATGCGCGAAATCAAACGGGTGCGCTCTTGGCATTAATTCTGAATCTAAATAAATTACGCATGCGCATATAAAACAAGGGGCGGATGATATCGAGTGACGGCCGCCTAACGGCCAGAGTTTCACTTGGTTGGGGAAAAAACGTGACATACACAGAAAATAAAAAAAAATAGACGGGCTAAATTAGTGGATAGTTTAGGCATAGTTTATAACGGCGATAACTTAATATATACACACATATATAACAATTGATGAATGAAACTTATTTTAAAAAAAGAATGTTATACTAGATCTAAATTAGGGTGAGTTTACCTTCACTTTAAGCCATAGACAAAGTTTGTATGTGGGTTAAAGGGGCCTGCATGGCTACCGGTGTTTAGTTTATGGGGTGCAACTACCCTGCTCCAGCCAGTGGTTGCCCACACCCTTGATTTTCACCCAGTCTAAGGGAAGCCTACAATCTGTTCATGTGCTTTTGCTCTTTATCAAACATCATCTCTCCTCCTACTGTAGTTTCTCAGCAAGTCACATGTCAACAACAGAATTTAGATGGGATCTCTGGTTTTGACCGCTGGCGACCCTTTGTCACCAACATTTTTGCAGACACATCTTTAATATCATGCAACATCCACTCAGATCACACAATAGCAATGCAGTCGCTTAGTTTGCCACATACCTGCATCAAAGCAGACTCTGGCCCTGCTGCAGCACTGTCATCATATTCTACTCTTTTAGACCAGACAGTACCTATAAGCTGTCACCATGGTAAAAACACACCACCCTCCTCCCGCTGCTTGGCATCTAGCACAGTCAGTCAGGGGTCTTGCGAGAGTTGCTAGTGCAGCTCAGCGAGAGCAGGCGAAGGATAACTGTTTTTAACTTCGGATCGGAAAAGGCTGCAGTTGTTATGGGAGCGTTCGTAGAAGTAAAGGAAGGCGCTGAATTATTATCGGTGGCTTTTGTATTTGAATCTTCGTGCAAAGGCAATACATTTTCAGGTCTCTGTAACCTTATGTCTGTCAATGGCTCCTCCTGCAGGCACCGCACCGAGACTCTTTGCCCGCATTAAATGAAAGCCTGAGCAGTCATTTAATGCAGGCAGAGGGTCTCGGTGCGGTGCCTGCAGGAGGAGCCATTGACAGACATAAGGTTACAGAGACCTGAGAATGTATTGCATGGGCAGCCGTGTGCTGTGGTAGGGGGGAAGGCTGCATTCCTATGCAATGTTCGCCACAATGACTGATCATCTCACTCAAAATTAAAAAAAACGTCCGGAGTAAAAAACAAGCAACAAATTAAAAAAAATATGTCACACTATTGTCAGTCTGCCGCGGCACACCTGAGGATCTCTCACGACACACTGGTTGAAAATCGCTGGGTTAAGGAGCAGCAAAGCATTACTGGGAGCTAGCTGCTGATTGTTGGTTGAACATAAATGCCTCTTTTCATTGGTTCACTATATGTGTTCAGCTTGCCTCCTAGTAGTGCACAGCTGCTCCTTCAACAAAGGATTCCGAGAGAATGAAGCAAATTTGATAATAGAAGTAAATTGGAAAGTTGTTTAAAATCACATGCTCTATTGTAATCATGAAATCAAAAAATTGTGTTTCATGTCCCTTTAAGTGCTGACATCACATAAGCTAATAACTATGATACTTGCACACGTGCAGACATATAACAACATAAAAATTAGCTACTTCATTTGTATAGGGAGCATGTGCTATTATTTATTAAAACTGACATATTGGATAAGCTACCTAAATACCTCAATTCATTTTTTATATGATTTGTTTTAGCTGCCTCACTAGACAGGACGACAAGCAGTAATACATTTTGTAATAATTGTCACAGCTTCATCAGATGCAGTGTTCTTTCTGAGCATATTTTGTATTTACGATTTTAATACATATACCGTATCTTGCCAAGAAATTATCCATGCATTATGTACATTATGCTTTATGAGTGCAAATATTTTTGTATTTTTTTTTTTTTTTATGAAACAAAATATATTTTAATTTTTTCTACCGTGGCACATTATACAGTACAATAGCAGGCTGCGCTGGGCGTGCCTTTTGGTTTTACTGTTAAATGCAATAAAATGTTCTGCTTTTTAATCTTTGTGTCATCTCGTTTTTTATTTTAATATTTTACTACATTTTACAACATAACATTGTCACTTGTTTAAAAAAAAAAAAAAAATATATATATATATATATATAGTGTGTATGTATGTATATGTGTGTGTATATATATATATATATATATATATATATACACTGTATATAAAGGTATACCTGATATTCCTATTCACAATAGAATACTGAGAAACATTTGTTGAAACTGTAATCTCCTTATAAGCAGAGTTTCAGACATATTGTTGGAAAACACTGTATAAAACTGGATTAACACATTAGTGTACAAAAAATATATTGCTAACTTGCATATAATGGATTATTTCTGCTAGGTATGAAACACATTTAGCCATTTTATAGTGATTGGGTATTTAGGGTCTGCAGACCTGTTTACCCGATGCTGTTTTTTGTATCTATTACAAAAGGTTTTGTTCCAAAATTTGGCATACAAGTCATTTCTTTCATGTAATTAGCAAGAGTCCATGAGCTAGTGACGTATGGGATATACATTCCTACCAGGAGGGGCAAAGTTTCCCAAACCTCAAAATGCCTATAAATACACCCCTCACCACACCCACAATTCAGTTTTACAAACTTTGCCTCCGATGGAGGTGGTGAAGTAAGTTTGTGCTAGATTCTACGTTGATATGCGCTCCGCAGCAAGTTGGAGCCCGGTTTTCCTCTCAGAGTGCAGTGAATGTCAGAGGGATGTGAGGAGAGTATTGCCTATTTGAATGCAGTGATCTCCTTCTACGGGGTCTATTTCATAGGTTCTCTGTTATCGGTCGTAGAGATTCATCTCTTACCTCCCTTTTCAGATCGACGATATACTCTTATATATACCATTACCTCTGCTGATTCTCGTTTCAGTACTGGTTTGGCTTTCTACAAACATGTAGATGAGTGTCCTGGGGTAAGTAAATCTTATTTTCTGTGACACTCTAAGCTATGGTTGGGCACTTTGTTTATAAAGTTCTAAATATATGTATTCAAACATTTATTTGCCTTGACTCAGAATGTTCAACTTTCCTTATTTTTCAGACAGTCAGTTTCATATTTGGGATAATGCATTTGATTTATTCATTTTTTCTTACCTTCAAAAATTTGACTATTTTCCCTGTGGGCTGTTAGGCTCGCGGGGGCTGAAAATGCTTCATTTTATTGCGTCATTCTTGGCGCAGACTTTTTTGGCGCAAAAATTATTTTCCTTTTCCGGCGTCATACGTGTCGCCGGAAGTTGCGTAATTTTTTGACGTTATTTTGCGCCAAAAATGTTGGCGTTCCGGATGTGGCGTCATTTTTGGCGCCAAAAAGCATTTAGGCGCCAAATAATGTGGGCGTCTTATTTGGCGCTAAAAAATATGGGCGTCGCTTTTGTCTCCACATTATTTAAGTCTCATTTTTCATTGCTTCTGGTTGCTAGAAGCTTGTTCTTTGGCATTTTTTCCCATTCCTGAAACTGTCATTTAAGGAATTTGATCAATTTTGCTTTATATGTTGTTGTTTTTTCTCTTACATATTGCAAGATGTCTCACGTTGCATCTGAGTCAGAAGATACTACAGGAAAATCGCTGTCTAGTGCTGGATCTACCAAAGCTAAGTGTATCTGCTGTAAACTTTTGGTAGCTATTCCTCCAGCTGTTGTTTGTATTGATTGTCATGACAAACTTGTTAATGCAGATAATATTTCCTTTAGTAAAGTACCATTGCCTGTTGCAGTTCCTTCAACATCTAAGGTGCAGAATGTTCCTGATAACATAAGAGATTTTGTTTCTGAATCCATAAAGAAGGCTATGTCTGTTATTTCTCCTTCTAGTAAACGTAAAAAATCTTTTAAAACTTCTCTCCCTACAGATGAATTTTTAAATGAACATCATCATTCTGATTCTGATGACTCTTCTGGTTCAGAGGATTCTGTCTCAGAGGTTGATGCTGATAAATCTTCATATTTATTTAAAATGGAATTTATTCTTTCTTTACTTAAAGAAGTTCTAATTGCTTTAGAAATAGAGGATTCTGGTCCTCTTGATACTAATTCTAAACGTTTGGATAAGGTATTTAAATCTCCTGTGGTTATTCCAGAAGTTTTTCCTGTTCATAATGCTATTTCTGCAGTAATTTCCAAAGAATGGGATAAATTGGGTAATTCATTTACTCGTTCTAAACGTTTTAAGCAATTATATCCTGTGCCGTCTGACAGATTAGAATTTTGGGACAAAATCCCTAAAGTTGATGGGGCTATTTCTACCCTTGCTAAACGTACTACTATTCCTACGTCAGATGGTACTTCATTTAAGGATCCTTTATATAGGAAAATTGAATCCTTTCTAAGAAAAGCTTATCTGTGTTCAGGTAATCTTCTTAGACCTGCTATATCTTTGGCTGATGTTGCTGCAGCTTCAACTTTTTGGTTGGAAACCTTAGCGCAACAAGTAACACATCATGATTCTCATGATATTATTATTCTTCTTCAGCATGCTAATAATTTTATCTGTGATGCCATCTTTGATATTATCAGAGTTGATGTCAGGTTTATGTCTCTAGCTATTTTAGCTAGAAGAGCTTTATGGCTTAAGACTTGGAATGCTGATATGGCTTCTAAATCAACTCTACTTTCCATTTCTTTCCAGGGTAACAAATTATTTGGTTCTCAGTTGGATTCTATTATTTCAACTGTTACTGGTGGGAAAGGAACTTTTTTACCACAGGATAAAAAATCTAAGGGTAAAAACAGAGCTAATAATCGTTTTCGTTCCTTTCGTTTCAACAAAGAACAAAAGCCTGATCCTTCATCCTCAGGAGCAGTTTCAGTTTGGAAACCATCTCCAATCTGGAATAAATCCAAGCCAGCCAGAAAGGCAAAGCCTGCTTCTAAGTCCACATGAAGGTGCGGCCCTCATTCCAGCTCAGCTGGTAGGGGGCAGGTTACGTTTTTTCAAAGAAATTTGGATCAATTCTGTTCACAATCTTTGGATTCAGAACATTGTTTCAGAAGGGTACAGAATTGGTTTCAAGATGAGACCTCCTGCAAAGAGATTTTTTCTTTCCCGTGTCCCAGTAAATCCAGTAAAAGCTCAAGCATTTCTGAATTGTGTTTCAGATCTAGAGTTGACTGGAGTAATTATGCCAGTTCCAGTTCAGGAACAGGGGATGGGGTTTTATTCAAATCTCTTCATTGTACCAAAGAAGGAGAATTCCTTCAGACCAGTTCTGGATCTAAAAATATTGAATCGTTATGTAAGGATACCAACGTTCAAGATGGTAACTGTAAGGACTATCTTGCGTTTTGTTCAGCAAGGGAATTATATGTCCACAATAGATTTACAGGATGTTTAGAGTTAAAGGGTTGGGGGGAGTAGATTTGTGAAAATATTGCCAGGTTTTACCTGAATTAACGTTTTACATATAATATTCAGATATTGAGATTATTGATTCTGCAAAGAAGCAAAACCTGGAGTGGATTACTCACTAGGAAACCTAACAACAACTAGACAAACTAGTTGTAACTGAGAGTACAACAAAGTTATAAAGAGAGAGTAAATCCACTAGTGTCTAATAACACTATCACATCTACTGATATCATAAGGTTTTCCAAAAAAATAGTATTGAAAAATTAGTTCCCATTCATTCATACATTATAGTTTATTAGGCTAAGGAACTCACACTCATACAAGTAGCAAAAGCTGTGAATTAAAACCACTTGAACTCTGTGATTAGCATAATAGCCTTAAAGTTAATATGTCCCTATTAGATATCCTCAATCCAAATAGATTAAAGTTAACTAAGCCCTTACAATCCGAGGGCTGTTTTACTTTTACATATGCAATAAACGATATGAGGATATAGTATTAACTATTTGGTACATAATATGTCACAAGAGTAAGCAAAGTTAAAAACGGACGATAGGAGAGACAAAGCTGCCCCTATCGGACCCCTGACGCACGTTTCACGAACGCTTCCTCAGAGGGGGTGCGGGCCGCTGCTACTCGGCGTCCTATATTCAATCTTAATGCCCACCACTGACACCGGATTGGATACCGGATTGGGAGTTGTCTCCTTACGCTTGGTTGATTCTCCTGTCAATCTTGGTAGGTATTTTACGTAGGAGACATGCGGAACATCCCCTTTTTTCCGCATGTCTCCTACGTAAAATACCTACCAAGATTGACAGGAGAATCAACCAAGCGTAAGGAGACAACTCCCAATCCGGTATCCAATCCGGTGTCAGTGGTGGGCATTAAGATTGAATATAGGACGCCGAGTAGCAGCGGCCCGCACCCCCTCTGAGGAAGCGTTCGTGAAACGCGCGTCAGGGGTCCGATAGGGGCAGCTTTGTCTCTCCTATCGTCCGTTTTTAACTTTGCTTACTCTTGTGACATATTATGTACCAAATAGTTAATACTATATCCTCATATCGTTTATTGCATATGTAAAAGTAAAACAGCCCTCGGATTGTAAGGGCTTAGTTAACTTTAATCTATTTGGATTGAGGATATCTAATAGGGACATATTAACTTTAAGGCTATTATGCTAATCACAGAGTTCAAGTGGTTTTAATTCACAGCTTTTGCTACTTGTATGAGTGTGAGTTCCTTAGCCTAATAAACTATAATGTATGAATGAATGGGAACTAATTTTTCAATACTATTTTTTTGGAAAACCTTATGATATCAGTAGATGTGATAGTGTTATTAGACACTAGTGGATTTACTCTCTCTTTATAACTTTGTTGTACTCTGTTACAACTAGTTTGTCTAGTTGTTGTTAGATTTACAGGATGCATATCTGCATATTCCGATTCATCCGGATCATTATCGGTTCCTGAGATTCTCTTTTCTGGACAAGCATTACCAGTTTGTGGCTCTGCCGTTTGGCCTTGCTACAGCTCCAAGAATTTTTACAAAGGTTCTCGGTGCCCTTCTGTCTGTAATCAGAGAACAGGGTATTGTGGTATTTCCTTATTTGGACGATATCTTGGTACTTGCTCAGTCTTTACATTTAGCAGAATTTCATACGAATCGACTTGTGTTGTTTCTTCAAGATCATGGTTGGAGGATCAATTTACCAAAAAGTTCATTGATTCCTCAGACAAGGGTAACCTTTCTGGGTTTCCAAATAGATTCAGTGTCCATGACTCTGTCTTTAACAGACAAGAGGCGTCTAAAACTGATGGCAGCTTGTCGAAACCTTCAGTCACAATCATTCCCTTCGGTAGCCTTATGCATGGAAATTCTAGGTCTTATGACTGCTGCATCGGACGCGATCCCCTTTGCTCGTTTTCACATGCGACCTCTTCAGCTTTGTATGCTGAATCAATGGTGCAAGGATTACACAAAGATATCTCAATTAATATCTTTAAAACCGATTGTTCGACACTCTCTAACGTGGTGGACAGATCACCATCGTTTAATTCAGGGGGCTTCTTTTGTGCTTCCGACCTGGACTGTAATTTCAACAGATGCAAGTCTCACAGGTTGGGGAGCTGTGTGGGGATCTCTGACGGCACAAGGAGTTTGGGAATCTCAGGAGGTGAGATTACCGATCAATATTTTGGAACTCCGTGCAATTTTCAGAGCTCTTCAGTTTTGGCCTCTTCTGAAGAGAGAATCGTTCATTTGTTTTCAGACAGACAATGTCACAACTGTGGCATACATCAATCATCAAGGAGGAACTCACAGTCCTCTGGCTATGAAAGAAGTATCTCGAATTTTGGTTTGGGCGGAATCCAGCTCCTGTCTAATCTCTGCGGTTCATATCCCAGGTGTAAACAATTGGGAAGCGGATTATCTCAGTCGCCAAACGTTGCATCCGGGCGAATGGTCTCTTCACCCAGAGGTATTTCTTCAGATCGTTCAAATGTGGGAACTTCCAGAAATAGATTTGATGGCGTCCCATCTAAACAAGAAACTTCCCAGGTATCTGTCCAGATCCCGGGATCCTCAGGCGGAGGCAGTGGATGCATTATCACTTCCTTGGAAGTATCATCCTGCCTATATCTTTCCGCCTCTAGTTCTTCTTCCAAGAGTAATCTCCAAGATTCTGAAGGAATGCTCGTTTGTTCTGCTGGTAGCTCCGGCATGGCCTCACAGGTTTTGGTATGCGGATCTTGTCCGGATGACCTCTTGCCAACCGTGGACTCTTCCGTTAAGACCAGACCTTCTGTCACAAGGTCCTTTTTTCCATCAGGATCTGAAATCCTTAAATTTAAAGGTATGGAGATTGAACGCTTGATTCTTCGTCAAAGAGGTTTCTCTGACGCTGTGATTAATACTATGTTACAGGCTCATAAATCTGTATCTAGAGAGATATATTATAGAGTCTGGAAGACTTATATTTCTTGGTGTATTTCTCATCATTTTTCTTGGCATTCTTTTAGAATTCCGAGAATTTTACAGTTTCTTCAGGATGGTTTAGATAAAGGTTTGTCCGCAAGTTCCTTGAAAGGACAAATCTCTGCTCTTTCTGTTCTTTTTCACAGAAAGATTGCTATTCTTCCTGATATTCATTGTTTTGTACAAGCTTTGGTTCGTATAAAACCTGTCATTAAGTCAATTTCTCCTCCTTGGAGTTTGAATTTGGTTCTGGGGGCTCTTCAAGCTCCTCCGTTTGAACCTATGCATTCATTGGACATTAAATTACTTTCTTGGAAAGTTTTGTTCCTTTTGGCCATCTCTTCTGCCAGAAGAGTTTCTGAATTATCTGCTCTTTCTTGTGAGTCTCCTTTTCTGATTTTTCATCAGGATAAGGCGGTGTTGCAAACTTCTTTTGAATTTTTACCTAAAGTTGTGAATTCCAACAACATTAGTAGAGAAATTGTGGTTCCTTCATTATGTCCTAATCCTAAGAATTCTAAGGAGAAATTGTTGCATTCTTTGGATGTTGTTAGAGCTTTGAAATATTATGTTGAAGCTACTAAATCTTTCCGAAAGACTTCTAGTCTATTTGTTATCTTTTCCGGTTCTAGAAAAGGCCAGAAAGCTTCTGCCATTTCTTTGGCATCTTGGTTGAAATCTTTAATTCATCTTGCCTATGTTGAGTCGGGTAAAACTCCGCCTCAGAGAATTACAGCTCATTCTACTAGGTCAGTTTCTACTTCCTGGGCGTTTAGGAATGAAGCTTCGGTTGATCAGATTTGCAAAGCAGCAACTTGGTCCTCTTTGCATACTTTTACTAAATTCTACCATTTTGATGTATTTTCTTCTTCTGAAGCAGTTTTTGGTAGAAAAGTACTTCAGGCAGCGGTTTCAGTTTGAATCTTCTGCTTATGTTTTTCGTTAAACTTTATTTTGGGTGTGGATTATTTTCAGCAGGAATTGGCTGTCTTTATTTTATCCCTCCCTCTCTAGTGACTCTTGTGTGGAAAGATCCACATCTTGGGTAATCATTATCCCATACGTCACTAGCTCATGGACTCTTGCTAATTACATGAAAGAAAACATAATTTATGTAAGAACTTACCTGATAAATTCATTTCTTTCATATTAGCAAGAGTCCATGAGGCCCGCCCTTTTTTTGTGGTGGTTATGATTTTGTATAAAGCACAATTATTCCAATTCCTTATTTTATATGCTTTTCGCACTTTTTTTATCACCCCACTTCTTGGCTATTCGTTAAACTGAATTGTGGGTGTGGTGAGGGGTGTATTTATAGGCATTTTGAGGTTTGGGAAACTTTGCCCCTCCTGGTAGGAATGTATATCCCATACGTCACTAGCTCATGGACTCTTGCTAATATGAAAGAAATGAATTTATCAGGTAAGTTCTTACATAAATTATGTTTTTCACCTTAAATTTTGGTGAACAATTATCCTTTCATAGGAAATAACTGAGCACTGCGGCCACTGGCAGCATTAGTATTTCAAGCAGCTGCACTGAGCTTCTGTCTTACTGCTTCTCTAGTGATTTTATTTTGGGAGTGTTTTGGAGATATTTTTTCTTTGTTATGTCTTAGGAAAATGCAGGTCCTGAAGGCAATAATTTCCCTGTGGAGCAAGGTTAGGTTAACAAGCCTCTTATTTATAGGACTTGCTATTGTTTCAGATAAATCATTCCAATCCAAGGCTTTTCCAGTTATTCAGGTGATTAAGTTTAAAGGGACAGAAAACACCTTCAGATTTTTATATAAAATGTTCAGTTTTGCGTAATGAAGCAACGGCAATATTCCATCATTATTACCCTCCCTTTTTCTATCTTTTTTATAGAAAATAAATAGTTTTCACTAGTAAACTACAATTTCTCTTTAGCTCCTATCAGGCTAAAAACGCCCTAAAATCAGTTTCTAAGCTCTTGATGACAAGAAAGAGATTGAGAATCTTGGCACTAATAAAGTGTTTAAGGCTAAAGAAGATATCCCCAGCAGGAACTGATGATTTGTCTAAGTGACGTCAGGTATTTTATCTAGGTTTAACCCCTTAAGGACAAGGCCATTTTTTTATTTCTTTCCCTTAAGGACCAGGTCTATTTTTAAATTTCTGCAGTATTTGTGTTTAGCTGTAATTTTCCTCTTACTCATTTACTGTACCCACACATTATATACCATTTTTCTTGCCATTAAATGAACTTTTTACCATTATTTTCATCATATCTTAAAATTTACCATATATTTTTTTTATAAAATATGATGAAACAATGGAAAAAAACACACTATTTCTAAATTTGACCCCCAAAATCTGTTACACATCTACAACCACCAAAAAATACCCATGCTAAAAAGTTTCTACATTTTGTCCTGAGTTTAGAAATACCCAATGTTTACATGTTGTTTGCTTTTTTGCAAGTTATAGGGAAATAAATACAAGTAGCACTTTTGCTATTTCCAAACCATTTTTTTTTTCAAAATTAGCTATAGTTACATTGGAACACTGATATCTGTCAGGAATCCCTGAATATCCCTTGACGTGTGTGTGTGTATATATATATATATATATTTTAGAAGACATCCCAAAGTATTGATCTAGGCCCATTTTGGTATATTTCATGCCACCATTTCACCGCCAAATGCGATCAAATAAAAAAAAAATTGTTTACTTTTTCACAAACTTTAGGTTTCTCACTGAAATTATTTACAAACAACTTGTGCAATTATGGCATAAATGGTTGTAAATGCTTCTCTGGGATCTCCTTTGTTCAGAAATAGCAGACATTTATGGCTGTGACATTACTTTTTGGTAATTAGAAGGCAGCTAAATGCCGCTGCGCACCACACTTTTATTAGGCCCAGCAGTGAAGGTGTTAATTAGGTAGCTTGTAGGGTTAATTTTAGCTTTAGGGTAGTGTAGTAGACAACCCAAAGTATTGATCTAGGCCCATTTTGATATATTTCATGCCACCATTTCACCGCCAAAATCGATCAAATAAAAAAAATCATTCACTTTTTCACTAATTTTGGATTTCTCACTGAAATTATTTACAAACAGCTTGTGCAATTATGGCACAAATGGTTGTAAATGCTTCTCTGGGATCCCCTTTGTTCAGAAATAGCAGACATATATGGCTTTGGCATTGCTTTTTGGTAATTAGAAGGCCGCTGCGTACCACATTATGCCCAGCAGTGACAGGGTTAATTAGGTAGCTTGTAAGGAGCTTGAAGGGTTAATTTTAGCTTTAGTGTAGAGATCAGCCTCCCACCTGACACATCCCACCCCCTGATCCCTCCCAACATCTCTCTTCCCTCCCCCACCTCACAATTGTCCCGCCATCTTAAGTACTGGCAGAAAGTCTGCCAGTACAAAAATAAAAGGCTTTTTTTTTTAAAATATCTGTTGAGCTGTGATGGACCCTCCCCCCCGCAACCTATTTGCTGCCATCAGCCAGTACCCAGTTTGCCTCCCCCCAAAAAAGTTTTTTTTTTATTTTTTTTATACAATTTACGTTTTTCTTTAGTGTAGCTGACCCCCCCCCCCAATACCCCCCTCCCTCTCCCCCTCCCAGATCCTTTGATCATTATTTTTTTCGCTCTCCCTCCTTCCCATTCAATTACTTTGGTGGCAGTGGTTGCTGTGCACGGGCGCGTGCCCCCACCGCATGCACATTGCACATACAGGAACCGGATGCCGGGTAGCGATGGACCGCCTCCCTGCAGCTGCTCCCACCCACCAACGATCGGCACCATCGCTACCAGGGCAGAGAGGGACACAGAGTGGCTCTCTGCATCGGTCTCTGAAAAAAGGTATTGCAGTGATGCCTCAATATCAAGGCATCATGGCAATACCTTGGAAGCGATCAGGATCACTTCCAGCCGCTTTAAACCCCTAACGACGTACAAAATTAATGACTGCCTATGCTTGCTATAGTTTGTCAAAGATGCTTCCTTGTTTATAGATACTATTAATATATGACCTTTTTTTGCTTAGTGTCTCTAATCTGATGTCTTAAAGGGACAGTCAAGCCCAAAAAACTTGTATTATTTAAATAGGGCATGTAATTTTAAACAACTTTCCAATTTACTTTAATCACAATTTTTGCTTTGTTCTCTTGGTATTTTTAGTTGAAAGCTAAACCTAGGACGTTCATATGCAAATTTCTTAGACCTTAAAGGCCGCCTCTAATCTGAATGCATTTTGACAGTTTCTTTCATGTAATTAGCAAGAGTCCATGAGCTAGTGACGTATGGGATATACATTCCTACCAGGAGGGGCAAAATTTCCCAAACCTTAAAATGCCTATAAATACACCCCTCACCACACCCACAATTCAGTTTTACAAACTTTGCCTCCTATGGAGGTGGTGAAGTAAGTTTGTGCTAGATTCTACGTTGATATGCGCTCCGCAGCAGGTTGGAGCCCGGTTTTCCTCTCAGCGTGCAGTGAATGTCAGAGGGATGTGAGGAGAGTATTGCCTATTTGAATGCAATGATCTCCTTCTACGGGGTCTATTTCATAGGTTCTCTGTTATCGGTCGTAGAGATTCATCTCTTACCTCCCTTTTCAGATCGACGATATACTCTTATATATACCATTACCTCTGCTGATTTTCCTTTCAGTACTGGTTTGGCTTTCTACAACATGTAGATGAGTGTCCTGGGGTAAGTAAGTAAGCTTATTTTCTGTGACACTCTAAGCTATGGTTAGGCACTTTTTTATAAAGTTCTAAATATATGTATTCAAACATTTATTTGCCTTGACTCAGGATGTTCAACATTCCTTATTTTCAGACAGTCAGTTTCATACTTGGGATAAATGCATTTGTTTCAATCATTTTTTCTTACCTTAAAAAATGTGACTTTTTCCCTGTGGGCTGTTAGGCTCGCGGGGGCTGAAAATGCTTCATTTTATTGCGTCATTCTTGGCGCGGACTTTTTTGGCGCAAAAATGTTTTTCTGTTTCCGGCGTCATACGTGTTGCCGGAAGTTGCGTCATTTTTTGACGTTTTTTTTTGCGTCAAAAGTGTCGGCGTTCCGGATGTGGCGTCATTTTTGGCGCCAAAAGCATTTAGGCGCCAAATAATGTGGGCGTCTTTTCTGGCGCTAAAAAATATGGGCGTCATTTTTGTCCCCACATTATTTAAGTCTCATTATTTATTGCTTCTGGTTGCTAGAAGCTTGTTCACTGGCATTTTTTCCCATTCCTGAAACTGTCATTTAAGGAATTTGATCAATTTTGCTTTATATGTTGTTTTTTCTTTTACATATTGCAAGATGTTCCACGTTGCAACTGAGTCAGAAGATACTTCAGGAAAATCGCTGCCCAGTGCTGGAGCTACCAAGCTAAGTGTATCTGCTATAAACTTTTGGTATCTGTTTCTCCAGCTGTTGTTTGTATTGCATGTCATGACAAACTTATTAATGCAGATAAAATTTCCTTTAGTACTGTTACATTATCTGTTGCTGTTCCGTCAACATCTAATTTTCAGAGTGTTCCTGATAATATAAGAGATTTTATTTTTTAAATCCATTTAGAAGGCTATGTCTGTTATTTCTCCTTCTAGTATACATAAAAGTCTTTTAAAACTTCTCTTTTTTGCAGATGAATTTTTAAATGAACATCATCATTCTGATACTGATAATGGTTCTTCTGGTTCAGAGGTTTCTGTCTCAGAGGTTGATGCTGATAAATCTTTGTATTTGTTCAAGATGGAATTTATTCGTTCTTTACTTAAAGAAGTATTAATTGCATTAGAAATAGAGGATTCTGGTCCACTTGATACTAAATCTAAACGTTTAAATAAGGTTTTCTTTCATGTAATTAGCAAGAGTCCATGAGCTAGTGACGTATGGGATATACATTCCTACCAGGAGGGGCAAAGTTTCCCAAACCTCAAAATGCCTATAAATACACCCCTCACCACACCCACAATTCAGTTTTACAAACTTTGCCTCCGATGGAGGTGGTGAAGTAAGTTTGTGCTAGATTCTACGTTGATATGCGCTCCGCAGCAAGTTGGAGCCCGGTTTTCCTCTCAGCGTGCAGTGAATGTCAGAGGGATGTGAGGAGAGTATTGCCTATTTGAATGCAGTGATCTCCTTCTACGGGGTCTATTTCATAGGTTCTCTGTTATCGGTCGTAGAGATTCATCTCTTACCTCCCTTTTCAGATCGACGATATACTCTTATATATACCATTACCTCTGCTGATTCTCGTTTCAGTACTGGTTTGGCTTTCTACAAACATGTAGATGAGTGTCCTGGGGTAAGTAAATCTTATTTTCTGTGACACTCTAAGCTATGGTTGGGCACTTTGTTTATAAAGTTCTAAATATATGTATTCAAACATTTATTTGCCTTGACTCAGAATGTTCAACATTCCTTATTTTTCAGACAGTCAGTTTCATATTTGGGATAATGCACTTGAATTAATCATTTTTTTCTTACCTTCAAAAATTTGACTCTTTTTTCCCTGTGGGCTGTTAGGCTCGCGGGGGCTGAAAATGCTTCATTTTATTGCGTCATTCTTGGCGCGGACTTTTTTGGCGCAAAAAATTATTTTCCGTTTCCGGCGTCATACGTGTCGCCGGAAGTTGCGTCATTTTTTGACGTTATTTTGCGCCAAAAATGTCGGCGTTCCGGATGTGGCGTCATTTTTGGCGCCAAAAGCATTTAGGCGCCAAATAATGTGGGCGTCTGATTTGGAGCTAAAAAATATGGGCGTCGCTTTGTCTCCACATTATTTCAGTCTCATTTTTTTCATTGCTTCTGGTTGCTAGAAGCTTGTTCTTTGGCATTTTTTCCCATTCCTGAAACTGTCATTTAAGGAATTTGATCAATTTTGCTTTATATGTTGTTTTTTCTCTTACATATTGCAAGATGTCTCACGTTGCATCTGAGTCAGAAGATACTACAGGAAAATCGCTGTCTAGTGCTGGATCTACCAAAGCTAAGTGTATCTGCTGTAAACTTTTGGTAGCTATTCCTCCGGCTGTTGTTTGTATTAATTGTCATGACAAACTTGTTAATGCAGATAATATTTCCTTTAGTAAAGTACCATTGCCTGTTGCAGTTCCTTCAACATCTAAGGTGCAGAATGTTCCTGATAAGAGATTTTGTTTCTGAATCCATAAAGAAGGCTATGTCTGTTATTTCTCCTTCTAGTAAACGTAAAAAATCTTTTAAAACTTCTCTCCCTACAGATGAATTTTTAAATGAACATCATCATTCTGATTCTGATGACTCTTCTGGTTCAGAGGATTCTGTCTCAGAGATTGATGCTGATAAATCTTCATATTTATTTAAAATGGAATTTATTCGTTCTTTACTTAAAGAAGTACTAATTGCTTTAGAAATAGAGGATTCTGGTCCTCTTGATACTAATTCTAAACGTTTAGATAAGGTATTTAAATCTCCTGTGGTTATTCCAGAAGTTTTTCCTGTTCCTAATGCTATTTCTGCAGTAATTTCCAAAGAATGGGATAAATTGGGTAATTCATTTACTCCTTCTAAACGTTTTAAGCAATTATATCCTGTGCCTTCTGACAGATTAGAATTTTGGGACAAAATCCCTAAAGTTGATGGGGCTATTTCTACCCTTGCTAAACGTACTACTATTCCTACGTCAGATGGTACTTCGTTTAAAGATCCTTTAGATAGGAAAATTGAATCCTTTCTAAGAAAAGCTTATCTGTGTTCAGGTAATCTTCTTAGACCTGCTATATCATTGGCTGATGTTGCTGCAGCTTCAACTTTTTGGTTGGAAACTTTAGCGCAACAAGTAACAGATCATGATTCTCATGATATTATTATTCTTCTTCAGCATGCTAATAATTTTATCTGTGATGCCATTTTTGATATTATCAGAGTTGATGTCAGGTTTATGTCTCTAGCTATTTTAGCTAGAAGAGCTTTATGGCTTAAGACTTGGAATGCTGATATGGCTTCTAAATCAACTCTACTTTCCATTTCTTTCCAGGGTAACAAATTATTTGGTTCTCAGTTGGATTCTATTATCTCAACTGTTACTGGTGGGAAAGGAACTTTTTTACCACAGGATAAAAAATCTAAGGGTAAAAACAGGGCTAATAATCGTTTTCGTTCCTTTCGTTTCAACAAAGAACAAAAGCCTAATCCTTCATCCTCAGGAGCAGTTTCAGTTTGGAAACCATCTCCAGTCTGGAATAAATCCAAGCCTGCTAGAAAGGCAAAGCCTGCTTCTAAGTCCACATGAAGGTGCGGCCCTCATTCCAGCTCAGCTGGTAGGGGGCAGGTTACGTTTTTTCAAAGAAATTTGGATCAATTCTGTTCACAATCTTTGGATTCAGAACATTGTTTCAGAAGGGTACAGAATTGGTTTCAAGATGAGACCTCCTGCAAAGAGATTTTTTCTTTCCCGTGTCCCAGTAAATCCAGTGAAAGCTCAAGCATTTCTGAATTGTGTTTCAGATCTAGAGTTGGCTGGAGTAATTATGCCAGTTCCAGTTCCGGAACAGGGGATGGGGTTTTATTCAAATCTCTTCATTGTACCAAAGAAGGAGAATTCCTTCAGACCAGTTCTGGATCTAAAAATATTGAATCGTTATGTAAGGATACCAACGTTCAAGATGGTAACTGTAAGGACTATCTTGCCTTTTGTTCAGCAAGGGCATTATATGTCCACAATAGATTTACAGGATGCATATCTGCATGTTCCGATTCATCCAGATCATTATCAGTTCCTGAGATTCTCTTTTCTGGACAAGCATTACCAGTTTGTGGCTCTGCCGTTTGGCCTAGCTACAGCTCCAAGAATTTTTACAAAGGTTCTCGGTGCCCTTCTGTCTGTAATCAGAGAACAGGGTATTGTGGTATTTCCTTATTTGGACGATATCTTGGTACTTGCTCAGTCTTTACATTTAGCAGAATCTCATACGAATCGACTTGTGTTGTTTCTTCAAGATCATGGTTGGAGGATCAATTTACCAAAAAGTTTCCAGATAGATTCAGTGTCCATGACTCTGTCTTTAACAGTCAAGAGACGTCTAAAATTGATTTCAGCTTGTCGAAACCTTCAGTCACAATCATTCCCATCGGTAGCCTTATGCATGGAAATTCTAGGTCTTATGACTGCTGCATCGGACGTGATCCCCTTTGCTCGTTTTCACATGCGACCTCTTCAGCTCTGTATGCTGAATCAATGGTGCAAGGATTACACAAAGATATCTCAATTAATATCTTTAAAACCGATTGTACGACACTCTCTAACATGGTGGACAGATCACCATCGTTTAATTCAGGGGGCTTCTTTTGTGCTTCCGACCTGGACTGTAATTTCAACAGATGCAAGTCTCACAGGTTGGGGAGCTTTGTGGGGATCTCTGACGGCACAAGGAGTTTGGGAATCTCAGGAGGTGAGATTACCGATCAATATTTTGGAACTCCGTGCAATTTTCAGAGCTCTTCAGTTTTGGCCTCTTCTGAAGAGAGAATCGTTCATTTGTTTTCAGACAGACAATGTCACAACTGTGGCATACATCAATCATCAAGGAGGGACTCACAGTCCTCTGGCTATGAAAGAAGTATCTCGAATTTTGGTTTGGGCGGAATCCAGCTCCTGTCTAATCTCTGCGGTTCATATCCCAGGTATAGACAATTGGGAAGCGGATTATCTCAGTCGCCAAACGTTGCATCCGGGCGAATGGTCTCTTCACCCAGAGGTATTGCTTCAGATTGTTCAAATGTGGGAACTCCCAGAAATAGATCTGATGGCTTCTCATCTAAACAAGAAACTTCCCTGGTATCTGTCCAGATCCCGGGATCCTCGGGCGGAAGCAGTGGATACATTATCACTTCCTTGGAAGTATCATCCTGCCTATATCTTTCCGCCTCTAGTTCTTCTTCCAAGAGTATTCTCCAAGATTCTAAAGGAATGCTCGTTTGTCCTGCTGGTAGCTCCAGCATGGTCTCACAGGTTTTGGTATGCGGATCTTGTCCGGGTGGCCTCTTGCCAGCTGTGGACTCTTCCGTTAAGACCAGACTTTCTGTCGCAAGGTCCTTTTTTCCATCAGGATCTCAAATCCTTAAATTTTAAGGTATGGAGTTTGAACGCTTGATTCTTGGTCAAAGAAGGTTTCTCTGACTCTGTGATTAATACTATGTGACAGGCTCGTAAATCTGTATCTAGAGAGATATATTATAGAGTCTGGAAGACTTATATTTCTTAGTGTCTTTCTCATCATTTTTTCTTGGCATTCTTTTTGAATACCGAGAATTTTTCAGTTTCTTCAGGATGGTTTAGATAAAGGTTTGTCCGCAAGTTCCTTGAAAGGACAAATCTCTGCTCTTTCTGTTCTTTTTTCACAGAAGGATTGCTAATCTTCCTGATATTTCATTGTTTTGTACAAGCTTTGGTTCGTATAAAACCTGTCATTAAGTCAATTTCTCCTCCTTGGAGTTTGAATTTGGTTCTGGGGGCTTTTCAAGCTCCTCCTTTTGAACCCATGCATTCTTTGGTCGTTATATTACTTTCTTGGAAAGTTTTGTTTCTTTTGGCCATCTCTTCTGCCAGAAGAGTCTCTGAATTATCTGCTCTTTCTTGTGAGTCTCCTTTTCTGATTTTTCATCAGGATAAGGCGGTGCTGCGAACTTCTTTTGAAATTGTGGTTCCTTCATTATGTCCTAATCCTATGAATTCTAAGGAGAAATCATTGCATTCTTTGGATGCTGTTAGAGCTTTGTATTATTATGTTTAAGCTACTAAGTCTTTCCGAAAGACTTCTAGTCTATTTGTCATCTTTTCCGGTTCTAGAAAAGGCCAGAAAGCTTCTGCCATTTCTTTGGCATCTTGGTTGAAATATTTATTTCATCATGCCTATGTCGAGTCGGGTAAAATTCCGCCTCGAAGGATTACAGTTCATTCTACTAGGTCAGTTTCTACTTCCTGTGCGTTTAGGAATGAAGCTTCGATTGATCAGATTTGCAAAGCAGCAACTTGGTCCTCTTTGCATACTTTTTCTAAATTCTACCATTTTGATGTGTTTTCTTCTTCTGAAGCAGTTTTTGGTAGAAAAGTACTTCAGGCAGTGGTTTCAGTTTGAATCTTCTGCTTATGTTTTTCATTAAACTTTATTTTGGGTGTGGATTATTTTCAGCAGGAATTGGCTGTCTTTATTTTATCCCTCCCTCTCTAGTGACTCTTGTGTGGAAAGATCCACATCTTGGGTAGTCATTATCCCATACGTCGCTAGCTCATGGACTCTTGCTAATTACATGAAAGAAAACATAATTTATGTAAGAACTTACCTGATAAATTCATTTCTTTCATATTAGCAAGAGTCCATGAGGCCCGCCCTTTTTTGTGGTGGTTATGATTTTTTTGTATAAAGCACAATTATTCCAATTCCTTATTTTATATGCTTTCGCACTTTTTTCTTATCACCCCACTTCTTGGCTATTCGTTAAACTGAATTGTGGGTGTGGTGAGGGGTGTATTTATAGGCATTTTAAGGTTTGGGAAACTTTGCCCCTCCTGGTAGGAATGTATATCCCATACGTCACTAGCTCATGGACTCTTGCTAATATGAAAGAAATTAATTTATCAGGTAAGTTCTTCCATAAATTATGTTTTTTCACCACTAGACGGCGTTAGTTCATGTGTTTCATATAGATAACATTGAGCTCATGCACGTGACATTACCTAGGAGTGAGCACTGATTGGCTAAAATGCAAGTCTGTCAAATGAACTGAAATAAGGGGGCAGTTTGCAGAGACTTAGATACAAGGTAATCACAGAGGTAAAATGTGTATTATTATAACTGTGTTGGTTATGCAAAACTGGGGAATGGGTAATAAAGGGATTATCTATCTTTTAAACAACAATAATTCTGGTGTTGACTGTCCCTTTAATACAGCAAATGATTTGCTTGCCCATTGAGCAACTACAAATTAGATTTTGGCAAAACCGTTTATTATGAGAGAATTATTTTCTTTCATACAGGTGGGCAGAGTCCACGATCCATTACTCCTGGAAATGATTCTTCTCTACTTCTAGGAGGAGACAAAGATTCCCAAACCCCAAGAGCCCTATAAAACCCCTCAAACCTCACATGTGCATTTTGATTCTTCAAAGACAGGGGTTTTCAGTCTTTGAGGGCGGTTTTCCCTTTAGAGTACAGTGCTTGTCAGAGGGATGTATATGGGGAATGGTTTACGATTCTTTTTTTCACCGCAGGTGAAATCTTTCATAAACCTTCCATAATTGGTCGCAGGGACTTGTCTTCTGCCTCCTTTTATGTATATACAATATACTCATATTCCTTAACCTCTGCTGATATGTTTCAGTACTGGTTTTGCTGTCTGGCTGCTTATTTGCTGGTGGACGAATATGTCTTTTGGTAAGTATCATTTAGACACTCTATAGCTATGTTATAGGCACTTTTTTAGTATAAATATATATTTGCTAATATATATGGCTCTGGGAGAAAATTCTTTACATTATTCCCCTTGCTGTTTTGCTTGTGTCTGCTTTTATGGCACGCTTAGTTTGAATTTCGCTCATCAGTCTTTGGGTTTACACGTGTCAGGGTTAGCACATCCTTTTAGTTTTATTATAGTTTCTTTTACGCTTCGACTAGTTTACACACATTGCGTAAGTGCATGTTCACCCTCCGCTATGCTGGGTTTTGGCACACTAAATCCCTTATAGCTGTTAATTTTGTGAGTGTTTTCTTCATTCTGTTGAGGGTTATCTGTCCATTGGATATATAACGTTAAAGGGACAATTTACCCAAAACTCTCTCCTTTAATTTGTTCCCAATGATCCATTTTACCTGCTGGAGTGTATTAAATTGTTTACAAATAGCTCCTTAGCCTTTATATTTGCATGTAAAATAGCTGATATAGCCTGTAGTATTCCTACCTATACTGAAAGTTTCTATACCTAGTGATAGGCTATTCAGAAACTATATAAACACAGCCAGCAATAGAAATAACTGCTGAAATAACTCAATTGTTCTTTCTATGTATTGTACAGAGACAAAGATAAGAAAGGGAAGCATTAGAGTGATAAGATAACAAGATCTGATCTGTCAGCAAATTTAGACTATTTTGATGGGCTTTGGTTTCAAAGATCAAATCCAAGTATTTATTTTGCAAAAAGAAGCATAAATGAGCAATTTCTCATACATTTTATACGCTGCAGCTGGTATAACAAGGCATGGGGAACATTCAGGGAAAAAAACTAATTTACAGTGAACTGTCCCTTTTAATGTCTCCTGCTTTGTTTTGCAGTTGGCCTATCTTAGCATGCACTGTACCTGTAATTTTATTTAAAAAGCTACTTTGAATTGGGGTAAGTGATTTCCATTCCTTGAGTATTTTTAGTGGGTTATAGTGTTTTTGCATTGCTTTTTCATATGCTATAATGGAGCTGTCTGATTCTGTACCTAAATCTACCCTAGAAGTTGAGTCTCCTGAACACCTTTCTACAATAATTGGGTTTGCTTATTTTAAAAAAGCTGAGGTACCTTCCCCAGCTCATTTATGGGACTCATGTTTAGAATTATTAATGCAATCAGACCAACACCTAGTGCTGTTTCTTTGGGTATTAATACACCTTCTGATTGTTCATTACAGGAGGATATTAATAATCTCACCTAGTGTGAAATTTTTATCAAGGCTGCAGTTTCTGAGGCACTGGCTGCTCTCCCACCTTCAGACAAATGTTAAAGGTCAGTTCAGATTTTTACCTTCTACAAGTTCTACGTGTCCTGAAATCAGGGATACTGTTATGTCCTCAGATGGTGGTTTCCTTTGGTGATGAGGAATCTTCAACTGATGTTGACTCTGCTCGTGCAAATCTTTTAGGTTTGCTCAAAAGTGCCAATTCTTTTATTTTGATGCTGTGTTTTCATATTATAAAGATTAATTTCAAAAGCATGTCTCCATGCCAGGAGAGCCTTATGGCTTAAAGGGATACTAAACCCACATTTTTTCTTTCATGATTCGGATAGAGCATGCCATTTTAAGCAGCTTTTCAATTTACTTCTATTAATTTTTCTTCGTTCTCTTGCTATCTTTATTTGAAAAAGCAGGAATAAAAGCTTTGGAGCCGGCCCATTTTAGGTTGAGAACCTGGGTTGCGCTTGCTGATTGAATGGCTAACTGCAGGCACCAATCAGCAAGCCCTATCCAGGGTACTGAACAAAAAATAGGCCAGCTCCAAAGCTTTCATTCCTGCCTTTTCAAATAAAGATAGCAAGAGAACGAAGAAAAAATATAATAGGAATACATTTTGAAATTGTGGTTCCTTCATTATGTCCTAATCCTATGAATTCTAAGGAGAAATCATTGCATTCTTTGGATGCTGTTAGAGCTTTGTATTATTATGTTTAAGCTACTAAGTCTTTCCGAAAGACTTCTAGTCTATTTGTCATCTTTTCCGGTTCTAGAAAAGGCCAGAAAGCTTCTGCCATTTCTTTGGCATCTTGGTTGAAATCTTTATTTCATCATGCCTATGTCGAGTCGGGTAAAATTCTGCCTTGAAGGATTACAGTTCATTCTACTAGGTCAGTTTCTACTTCCTGGGCGTTTAGGAATGAAGCTTCGATTGATCAGATTTGCAAAGCAGCAACTTGGTCCTCTTTGCATACTTTTTCTAAATTCTACCATTTTGATGTGTTTTCTTCTTCTGAAGCAGTTTTTGGTAGAAAAGTACTTCAGGCAGTGGTTTCAGTTTGAATCTTCTGCTTATGTTTTTCATTAAACTTTATTTTGGGTGTGGATTATTTTCAGCAGGAATTGGCTGTCTTTATTTTATCCCTCCCTCTCTAGTGACTCTTGTGTGGAAAGATCCACATCTTGGGTAGTCATTATCCCATACGTCACTAGCTCATGGACTCTTGCTAATTACATGAAAGAAAACATAATTTATGTAAGAACTTACCTGATAAATTCATTTCTTTCATATTAGCAAGAGTCCATGAGGCCCGCCCTTTTTTGTGGTGGTTATGATTTTTTTGTATAAAGCACAATTATTCCAATTCCTTATTTTATATGCTTTCGCACTTTTTTCTTATC
The DNA here is from genome assembly GCF_027579735.1 of Bombina bombina. NCBI lineage: Eukaryota > Metazoa > Chordata > Amphibia > Anura > Bombinatoridae > Bombina > Bombina bombina. Next base: position 372,002,437 of record NC_069504.1, on the reverse strand, counting down.
ACCCCACTTCTTGGCTATTCGTTAAACTGAATTGTGGGTGTGGTGAGGGGTGTATTTATAGGCATTTTAAGGTTTGGGAAACTTTGCCCCTCCTGGTAGGAATGTATATCCCATACGTCACTAGCTCATGGACTCTTGCTAATATGAAAGAAATTAATTTATCAGGTAAGTTCTTCCATAAATTATGTTTTTTCACCACTAGACGGCGTTAGTTCATGTGTTTCATATAGATAACATTGAGCTCATGCACGTGACATTACCTAGGAGTGAGCACTGATTGGCTAAAATGCAAGTCTGTCAAATGAACTGAAATAAGGGGGCAGTTTGCAGAGACTTAGATACAAGGTAATCACAGAGGTAAAATGTGTATTATTATAACTGTGTTGGTTATGCAAAACTGGGGAATGGGTAATAAAGGGATTATCTATCTTTTAAACAACAATAATTCTGGTGTTGACTGTCCCTTTAATACAGCAAATGATTTGCTTGCCCATTGAGCAACTACAAATTAGATTTTGGCAAAACCGTTTATTATGAGAGAATTATTTTCTTTCATACAGGTGGGCAGAGTCCACGATCCATTACTCCTGCAAATGATTCTTCTCTACTTCTAGGAGGAGACAAAGATTCCCAAACCCCAAGAGCCCTATAAAACCCCTCAAACCTCACATGTGCATTTTGATTCTTCAAAGACAGGGGTTTTCCCTTTAGAGTACAGTGCTTGTCAGAGGGATGTATATGGGGAATGGTTTACGATTCTTTTTTTCACCGCAGGTGAAATCTTTCATAAACCTTCCATAATTGGTCGCAGGGACTTGTCTTCTGCCTCCTTTTATGTATATACAATATACTCATATTCCTTAACCTCTGCTGATATGTTTCAGCACTGGTTTTGCTGTCTGGCTGCTTATTTGCTGGTGGACGAATATGTCTTTTGGTAAGTATCATTTAGACACTCTATAGCTATGTTATAGGCACTTTTTTAGTATAAATATATATTTGCTAATATATATGGCTCTGGGAGAAAATTCTTTACATTATTCCCCTTGCTGTTTTGCGTGTGTCTGCTTTTATGGCAGGCTTAGTTTGAATTTCGCTCATCAGTCTTTGGGTTTACACGTGTCAGGGTTAGCACATCCTTTTAGTTTTATTATAGTTTCTTTTACGCTTCGACTAGTTTACACACATTGCGTAAGTGCATGTTCACCCTCCGCTATGCTGGGTTTTGGCACACTAAATCCCTTATAGCTGTTAATTTTGTGAGTGTTTTCTTCATTCTGTTGAGGGTTATCTGTCCATTGGATATATAACGTTAAAGGGACAATTTACCCAAAACTCTCTCCTTTAATTTGTTCCCAATGATCCATTTTACCTGCTGGAGTGTATTAAATTGTTTACAAATAGCTCCTTAGCCTTTATATTTGCATTTAAAATAGCTGATATAGCCTGTAGTATTCCTACCTATACTGAAAGTTTCTATACCTAGTGATAGGCTATTCAGAAACTATATAAACACAGCCAGCAATAGAAATAACTGCTGAAATAACTCAATTGTTCTTTCTATGTATTGTACAGAGACAAAGATATGAAAGGGAAGCATTAGAGTGATAAGATAACAAGATCTGATCTGTCAGCAAATTTAGACTATTTTGATGGGCTTTGGTTTCAAAGATCAAATCCAAGTATTTATTTTGCAAAAAGAAGCATAAATGAGCAATTTCTCATACATTTTATACGCTGCAGCTGGTATAACAAGGCATGGGGAACATTCAGGGAAAAAAACTAATTTACAGTGAACTGTCCCTTTTAATGTCTCCTGCTTTGTTTTGCAGTTGGCCTATCTTAGCGTGCACTGTACCTGTAATTTTATTTAAAAAGCTACTTTGAATTGGGGTAAGTGATTTCCATTCCTTGAGTATTTTTAGTGGGTTATAGTGTTTTTGCATTGCTTTTTCATATGCTATAATGGAGCTGTCTGATTCTGTACCTAAATCTACCCTAGAAGTTGAGTCTCCTGAACACCTTTCTACAATAATTGGGTTTGCTTATTTTAAAAAAGCTGAGGTACCTTCCCCAGCTCATTTATGGGACTCATGTTTAGAATTATTAATGCAATCAGACCAACACCTAGTGCTGTTTCTTTGGGTATTAATACACCTTCTGATTGTTCATTACAGGAGGATATTAATAATCTCACCTAGTGTGAAATTTTTATCAAGGCTGCAGTTTCTGAGGCACTGGCTGCTCTCCCACCTTCAGACAAATGTTAAAGGTCAGTTCAGATTTTTACCTTCTACAAGTTCTACGTGTCCTGAAATCAGGGATACTGTTATGTCCTCAGATGGTGGTTTCCTTTGGTGATGAGGAATCTTCAACTGATGTTGACTCTGCTCGTGCAAATCTTTTAGGTTTGCTCAAAAGTGCCAATTCTTTTATTTTGATGCTGTGTTTTCATATTATAAAGATTAATTTCAAAAGCATGTCTCCATGCCAGGAGAGCCTTATGGCTTAAAGGGATACTAAACCCACATTTTTTCTTTCATGATTCGGATAGAGCATGCCATTTTAAGCAGCTTTTCAATTTACTTCTATTAATTTTTCTTCGTTCTCTTGCTATCTTTATTTGAAAAAGCAGGAATAAAAGCTTTGGAGCCGGCCCATTTTAGGTTGAGAACCTGGGTTGCGCTTGCTGATTGAATGGCTAACTGCAGGCACCAATCAGCAAGCCCTATCCAGGGTACTGAACAAAAAATAGGCCAGCTCCAAAGCTTTCATTCCTGCCTTTTCAAATAAAGATAGCAAGAGAACGAAGAAAAAATATAATAGGAATACATTAGAAAGTTGCTTAAAATTGCATGCCCTATCTGAATCATGAAAGAAAAAATTTGGGGTCCATATTCCTTTAAATCCTGGTCTGCTGATGGTATAAAAATCCAGATTATCTCTTTCCTTTCAGGTTTGGTTCTGATTTAGATTCCAAAATATCTACTGTTACTTTAGGTAAATGGGCTTTTCTTCCCCAAGACAAAGTCTAGAGGGAAATCTAAAGCTTCTAATAGTTATTGTTCCTTTCGTCAGAATAAGTTGACTCCTCTACTCAGAAGCAAGGCAGCTCCTAGCTCAGTCTGGGGACCTAGTGCTAACTGGAACAAGTCAAAGCCGGGTAAGAAATCTATACCTACTACCAAAACTTCATGAGGGTGCGGCCCCAAATCAGAGGTTATGGTAGGGGGCAAGTTAAGCCTCTTTCAGGAGGCTTGGTTTAAAGGGACAGTCAAGTAAAAAAAAAAAAACTTTCATGATTTAAATAGGGCATGTAATTTTAAACAACTTCCCAATTTACTTTTATTACCAATTTTGATTTGTTCTCTTGGTATTCTTAGTTCAAAGCTAAATCTAGGAGGTATATATGCTAATTTCTTAGACCTTGAAGGCCACCTCTAATCTGAAAGCATTTGACAGTTTTTGTCCACTATATGGCGTTAGTTCATGTGTTTCATATAGATAACATTGAGCTCAGGCATGTAAAGCTCCAAGGAGCAAGCACTGACTGGCTAAAAATGCAAGTCTGTCAAAAGAACTGAAATAAGGGGGCAGTTTGCAGAGCCATAGATACAAGGTAATCACAGAGGTAAAACGTATATTATTATAACTGTGTTGGTTATGCAAGTAGAATATAAAAACAATTGTGCTCACTTTATTGTATAACACAATTACAGCAACACGTTTCTCAGCTCAGTTGTGTTTGCTTCGTCAGTTGTTCAGAGACTATACTCGGCTGTCTCAAAATATATTTTTGGATCCTAATACAAGTCAGTCTCTAACTTGGTGGTTAGATCATCAGTTTGTTATTAAGGGGGCTTTTTTTCTCGTCCCACCTGGACTGTGATTACTACAGATGCAAGTCTCTCAGGTTGGGGAGCTGTTTGGGGGTCGCTGAGAGCACAGGGAGTTTGGGATCGTCAGGAGGCGAGGTTACCTATAAATGTCTTAGAACTATTTTGCTATTGTGCTATTTTCAGGGCTTTTTAAGCTTTCACCATTGTTGAAAAGAGAATCTCATCTCTGTTTTCAGACAGACAATGTCACAGCAGTGGCTAATGTCATTCATGAGGGGGGAACTCACTGTTCCCTAGCCATAAGGGAGGTGTCTCAAATTCTTGTTTCATATTCCAGGGGTGAACAACTGGGAAGCTGTCAGGGTACCAGGAACTAGACAGACGTGAAATGCAAAATAAATTTCACCTTTATTAAAAAAAAATAACAAAAAAATTATAACAAGTCCAAAAGCCAAATGACAAGCCAGGTGTCAAAGTCAGAGCTGATAGTTAGACGAGCCGGGACAGGAACCAAAGCGAGTAGTCAGACGAACAAGGGTCAGGAACACGAATAACAGCTAAGTCAGGAACAAGCCAGGGATCAGGAACCAGAAGGGACGTCAAACAAGCCAGGTAATACCCTGAGTCAAGAACTCCGAGAAGTCAGAGACAACGCAAGGGCAATAGCAAACAGGACTGAGGTAGTTAAATAGATAGTGATGACATCATCATCCTGGGACTGCAACCTGTCTCTCTGATGATGATCTCAAGTTTGGCCATAAGAGTGAGCCTGGGAGTAGTGAGCAGCGTTACACACTCTGCTACAGGCTAGGAGAAACACAGGTGAGTCTAAAAATGGCAGCCAAGATAAAAAGTTGCAAATAACGTTTGACGTCAGGGTGAAATCTTGACAGAAGCAGACTTTCTCAATCTCTACATCCAGGGAAGTGGTCTCATCACTGGGATGTGTTCAACGGGATTGTGGATTTTGGGGTTTCCCAGAGATAGATCTGATGGCCTTGTGTTTGAACAACAAACTTCCCAGGTACTTTGTGAGGTCCAGGGATCCTCAGGCAGCGTTAGTGGACGCTCTAGTAGTTCCTTGGGCTTGCTGCTTATCTGTTTCCTGTCAGTATGTGGCCGGGTTATAATAATACAATTTATTTAATAATTATTGTTTAAAACAAACCCCCAATAAAATGCATATACGAAACATTTCAAATCAATGTTTTATTCCTAAATTCCTTATATTAGTTAAAGTTATAAACCCATTGAATTATATTTATAGAAAACCAGATTATGAATCAAATGATCCACACTTATGCTATTATAATATTATATACAAAGATTTTAAAAATATACCTTTACAATTTACCTTATTCACAATGAGCACATTAAAATACCACAATAAAATACCAGAGTATGGATCACTAACTTTCACAGTGAATAGTTAAACAATATAACAAGATACTTTAACAGCCAATTTCTCTGAGCTGAAATAAACTCTTTTTAGCTACAATTAAGGCAAGTTCTAAAATATATATAGTTGTCAATAGCTTAATGCACACCAGAGAGAATTACTTACAATAATAGGCCTGAAAATATGAAACACAAAGGACCTTTGTCTAGCAAAGAAATTATTTAGCAATAATGACTAGTTGAACTACACAGGACTATGAATATGAATTTAAAATACAAAGTATGCTTTTTAAATTTACTAGCTGTAATCTAACTATAGCCTTAGATTTAAATATTATATATACTTAACAGCTTCTTATACTTTACCCAAATAAGCAAATCAATATTTCAGCTTCCAGAGTTTCCTGTGGGTCATCTATGGAAGGTTTACTCACAATGTGCAAAGGTATAGACCTCAAGAATTGTTAATCTTTCTTTGTTCAAGAATGTGTCCCCAAAAATGGCAGTTAATATACTTGGCACCAAAGCCTATGTATTTTTCTCTCCAAAAGAAAGCCTCCTCCTTTTCCTTAATCACTCCCACAGAATTTTGATAGGCCCTCGGAGCTTGTCTTTCCATTGGCCCTAATGGAGCTTGTCTCTGATTAACTCTGGGATCTGAAAATATCATAGGCTATTTGGTTTGGCATATGTTTTAAACAGTCAATTCGTTTGGCTGTCATACCAGTTTTAAACCCCTAGGGGGCAGCAGACAAAGACAAACTGTTTCATTCAAATATTGCTGCAGTTCAACTATCTAACCTATAAAATGTTTATTTTATTTACTATAATTTTCAGTATTAATAAACTTATCTGGCTTTTATATATGGGACCCTATAGTGTCATTCTCTCTGATTATTTTAATATTAAACATGATTATACTTCAAGTAATATATTAATAAGCAGCTCACTGTTAACCATCTTTCTAAACAGAATCATAGCATTCAACATCCTGGTATTGTATTGCATCTTAAATAAATACAGCACTGTAACAGAAGCTTCCGTTACTTTTGTACTTGGAGAGGACTGCAGGCCAGCCTCCTCCTTACCGACTATTGACCCAGGAACTTGAGGGGATTCTATGATTTGGGAGGTGGGTGCCCAGGGTACATTTGGAGTACTTTTACCCTGGATTCAGGTTTACCAGTTTCCATGAATTCCCAGAGACTCTGAGGACTGGAGGGAATGGATACAGAGTTGGGATTCCTGTGTTTTGTTGGATTATAAGGTGACAGCCCAATTCAGTATTGTCTGCTCCAACCCCCCCCCCCCCGACTCAGAATGTTTGAGCTTATAGCAACCTCCTGCTGTTATGTGTCTGTATATCTAATCTAGGTGTGAAGTGTCTTTCTGTTACTGTCTGAGTCATCCATTGTCCTTTTGTAAGTCAGGACTGTTATAACTACACCCCTTTCTGTTGGAAATGTATAAAAGCTGTGTTTTCTGTGCAATAAAGCAGTTCCTATTTTGACCCTCAAGCATTCAGTCTTGGCTAATGTTATTGGGGGTAGCTATAACAACTTGCAGCTGCCATTATTCTAATAGCGGCAGGTATCCAGTGGAGATTCATGGGTTGGCGTTTGGTGGGAGGAAGCTGACTTTAGCAGGTATACCCAGTCTGGGGTACCAAGACCCGCTACAATTGGCTGGCAGTGTTGGGATCTGCTTCCTCCTTACGGAGCAGTTCCAAACTACCAGTGGGACCTCGATGGAAATTGAGGCTGAATTCCAGTGGAGATTGCAGGCAGTGATGGCCCAGTTTGATGGTCATGTCCTGGCAGAGGGCAAACTGGCCTGGAAGGATATAGTTTGAAGGAAACTCTGGTACGAGGCTCTCCAGTTCGAACAGGACTACCAGGGGAAGCCCTTTCCTACTCCAGAGCAGCAATACTGGCTCCAGATGGATCTACGAATGCCGTTCCTGGGAAAGCAGCCCCGGGAGGAAAGGATGGCCAAATTGGACGGATTGGTCCAAACAGAGATGGAGGTGGATGAAGGGTACTCAGAGTCTCTGAGAGGGGGTACTCAGAGTCTCTACGAATGCCGTTCCTGGGAAAGCAGCCCCGGAAGGAAAGGATGGCTGAATTGGACGGATTGGTCCAGACAGAGAATGGAGGTGGATGAAGGGTACCGGGCACTGTGGTGGTAATGTGGCCCAGATGTGTCCGGAAATGAAGACGGATGATCCTACAGAGGGCTATGACTATGCCGGCCCAGGATTGCTATTTGAAAGTCTCACACAGGACCCCCACTGCGTGAGTATGGCAGAGTGGCGTCAGGAGGACATACTGGAACACAGAGAGCTGAGGCTGAACCTTACAGAAGTACCCGGACTGAGAGACGATCTTTATTACATAGCTGCTCACAAGTGGGAGCTAGAAAATGCATATAAAAAGTTGTTAGATCTCATTCAGCAGCATGCCTCAGAGCCTGAAGAGGGCTATGATGCAGCGATCAAGGATTTATTGGACTTTTCCTCAGAGGAGTGGCAACCGGTAATGAGCTACCATGAGCTGCTAGACCATGATCAGCAGCCTGGCCCTGAGCTTGCCACACCAGTAGAAGCACTGGCAACAGGCCAGGGCACCAATGGCCTCTGTCCAGCACCTGTGATATCTCTGGAGTCCCAGGGAGAGGAGGTAGTTGATTTCTCTACACAGTCACAGGCTCCAGAGATTGATAATTTAATTGACTTTTCCTCTGAAGAGGGACAGACCGGTGAGTTTTCAGCAGAAGAGATGGCCACAGGGCAGAGTACCCCTGGCCTCTGCCCAGCACCTGCAGCAGCTCCAGGAAGCCAGGGAGAGGAGGTAGCCAACCTCTCTACACAGCAGCAGAGTCAGTTCCAGGGAGAGGAGGTATCTGACCTCTCTCCCCAGTGGCAAAGCGGTTTCCAGGGAGAGGATGTAGCCGACCTCTCCCCACAACAGGAGAGTCAGTTCCAGGGAGAGGAGATAGCCAACCTCTCTCCACAGCAGCAGAGCCAGTTCCAGGGAGAGGAGGTAGCTGACCTTTCTCCCCAGCAGCAGAACCAGTTCCAGGGAGAGGAGGTAGCTGACCTCTCTCCACAGCGGCAGAGCCAGTTCCAGGGAGAGGAGGTAGCCAACCTCTCTCCCCAGCAGCAGAACTAGTTCCAGGGAGAGGTGGTAGCTAGCCTCTCTCCCCAGCAACAAAGCAGGGCCCAGGGAGAGGAGGTAGCCGATCTCTCTCCCCAGCAACAAAGCAGGGCCCAGGGAGAGGAGGTAGCCGACCTCTCTCCCCAGCAGCTTAGCGTGTTCCAGGAAGAGAAGATCAGCATTCTCACTCCCCAGTGGCAGTGGCCAAAATAAAAAATGAAAGCGTTTTGGGCTGGGCCATCCGACTAACACAGGTCCAAACCAGTGGGTGGTCTGGTTGGTACCTGGTTAGTCTACCCCAGGGGGGAGAAGAAATGTAACGGAAGCTTCCGTTACTTTTGTACTTGGAGAGTACTGCAGGCCAGCCTCCTCCCCACCGACTATGGACCCAGGAACTTGAGGGGATTCTATTATTTGGGAGGTGGGTGCCCAGGGTACATTTGGAGTACTTTTACCCTGGATTCAGGTTTACCCAGTTTACATGAATTCCCAGAGACTCTGAGGACTGGAGGGAACTGATACAGAGTTGGGATTCCTGTGTTTTGTTGGAGTATAAGGTGACAGCCCAATTCAGTATTGCCTTCTCCAACCACCACCCCCCAGACTCAGAATGTTTGAGCTTATTGCAACCTCCTGCTGTTATGTGTCTGTATATCTAGTCTAGGTGTGAGACACAGAGCAGGAGATTACACACAGCACAGACAATCTAATGCTGAGACCTCCTGCTGTTATGTGTCTGTATATCTAGTCTAGGTGTGAGACACAGAGCAGGAGATTACACACAGCACAGACAATCTAATGCTGAGACCTCCTGCTGTTATGTGTCTGTATATCTAATCTAGGTGTTAAGTGTCTTTCTGTTATTGGGTGAGTCATCCATTGTCCTTTTGTAAATCAAGATGTGATTAGAATCTTGTTTAACTAACCATTGTCTGATGTTTGTCTCATTGTATAATATTTGTTATAACTACCCCCCTTTTTGTTGGAAATGTATAAAAGCTGTGTTTTCTGTGCAATAAAGCAGTTCCTATTTTGACCCTCAAGCATTCAGTCTTGGCTAATGTTATTGGGGTAGCTATAACAACTTGCAGTGGCTGTTATTGTAATAGAGGCAGGTATCCAGTGGAGGTTCATGGGTTGGTGTTTGGTGGGAGGAAGCTGACTTTAGTGGGTATACCCAGTCTGGGGTACTGAAACCCGCTACAAGCACATTTCACATTACTAATAATTTTTTAGTGCATATATTCATGTTTATGATCAACATTACTAATCATTTTTGAATGCATATATTCATGTTTATGATCAATATTCATAGGACATCTTGTTTAGAAATCTCATTTTCACATCAGTTCTTCCTTGTAATGTTCACTAGATTTTTGTAAAACAGAGAAAAATGTATTTATCTTGAAATAAATTGAGTATTTATATATACTAATGTAGTTATTAATTTATTTTATTACAAATCTGAAATGCATTTCTCAGATCCATGGAATTATACATTTTTATGCAGTATTGAAAATTATACAAGTTTTTTTTTTTTTTTTTTTAAATGAATGAGTTACAATGCAAAACATGTGTCTGTTAGCCAGCACAGATGTGTATCCAACACAGCAGGTACCAATTTGCATCGGAGTGTGAATGGTCACCTTTCCACCAAATTTGTCACTTGGCTCAGACTACTAGGCTTTCTTCTTCTTACAAGGGAGTCTAGTGTTCTGATAGGAAATCTTATTACACATTTCCAGGTAGTGATCAAAAAGTCTTTTGATGTGATCTTTTTAAGATTACTTTGAAAGCAATTCCTTTTTGAGGAATTGGGACAAAGATTCACAATGCATCCTATGTAACGAAGAAGAAGGGGGTTGTTTTACCCAGCCAAAACCATCTGGCAGAAATAACTGTAATTTATAATAAATAAACTGATGCAATCAGTTTCATATATAATGAATCCTGTGGTCTTATGTATAAATAATATATATATATATATATATATTTTAATAACACTCACCGAAATCCTGACATTCCACCTCTGGTTCTTCTTCCCAAAGTGATTTCCAAGATAAGGCTAGAGAAGTCATCTGTAATCCTGATTGCCCCAGCTTGGCCTCGCAGGATTTGGTATGCAGATCTGGTTTAAATGTCCAGCTGTCCCCCTTTACCTCTGCAGTCAGACCTTCTGTCTCAAGGTCTGTTTTTCCTCCCAGCTCTCACGTCTCTGAATTTGATGGCATGGAAATTAAACGTTTAATCCTTATACATAGGGGTTTCTCTGATTCGTAAGCATGTAACTAGGAGAATCTATCACAAGGAATGCCTTTTATTTATTGATGTGTAGATAATGGTTTTTCCTGTTATTCTTAAAGAATTTTGCAGTTCTTAGAAGGCCTATCTGCCAGTTCTCTGAAGGGGCAGATTTCTGCTCTTTCAGTTTTGTTCCTCATGATGTTTGCTAATCTTCCTGATATTCATAATTTTGTTCAGGCTCTGGTCCATATTAAACCTGTAATCAAGCCAATTTCTCCTCTATTGAATCTTAACATTGTGTTAAGGGTTTTGCAGGCTCCTCCTTTTGAACCTATGCATAAGGTAGATATTAAATTGCTTTCTTGTAAAGTGTTATTTATTTTGGCTATCTCTTCTGCTAGCTTTGATTTTTCATTAAGATAAGGCCATTTAACAGACTTCTTTGAATTTTTGCCTAAGGTTGTTTCTTCAGACAAGTTAGCAGAGAGATTGTTGTTCCTTCTTTGTGTCCTAATCCCATGAATGCTTCAGAGAGATACTGCATACTTTAGTCATTAGGGCATTGATATATTACATTGATGCTTCAAAGGACTTCTAGTTTGTTCATTCATTTTCTGGTCCTAGGAAAGGTCAGAAATGTTCTGCTGTTTCTTTGGCCTTTGGTTGAAACTTATGATTCACAAGGCTTACTTGGAGGCAGGTCAGCCTCCACCGGAAACAATTACTGCTCATTTTTCTAGGTCAGTTGCCGCCACTTGGGGTTTCAATGACATCAAAGTTAGGACCCAAACTTGGGGGTAGGACCCCTCAAGAGCCACCTGAATGCACTGCCTCTATCCACTTTCATACGTGATAATGAAAATGCATACATCATAGACATCTGCCCTATAAAAAAACAGCCTTTATGTCACTTAGTGACTACTACTCAAGTATACCCCAGACAGAGCAAAAACCAATGACATCAAAGTTAGGACCCTGTCTGGGGTATACTTGGGTAGTAGTCAGTAAGTGAAACAAAGGCTGTTTTTTATAGGGCAGATGTATATGATGTATGTATTTTCATTATCACGTATGAAAGTGGATAGAGGCAGTGCATTCAGGTGGCTCTTGAGGAGCCATATCCCCAAGTTAGAGTCCTAACTTTGATTTCACTGGATTTTGCTCAGCCTGGGGTATACTTGGGTAGTAGTCCGTAAGTGACACAAAGACTAGATTTTATAGTGCAGATATTTATATCATGTATGTATTTGCCAATGTCATCTATGAGAGTTAATAGGGACTGCTTATTCAGGGGGATCCTCAGAGGTCTTATCCCCAAGTAAGGGTCTTATCTTTGATGTCATTAAATTCTGCTCAGTCATCTCTTAAAGAGATGGTGAGAAACAAAAAAATAGCCTTATATTTTTTTAAAAATTGCACAGCCTTAAAACTTAAAGACATTTGGAGAATTAAATACCCAGATACATATGCATATACCTGAGTCTAAAGATCTGAAGATAATGCAAATATTACTTTCTCATTTCCCCATTATATGTTAGGGAATATTAAGTTCACTACTTGGTTATCACAGCAATGGAACGATTTTCACTTTAACAATAAGGGGTATTACGATAAAATTGAAACTTACTAGGAAGCTGCAAAAGCGGTGTTAAGGGGCCGAATAAAAGCTTTTGTGTATGGCTGGAAAAAAAAACAAGCGCCGGAGTTACAAATGTATAATCAGGTAAAAAATGCGCTATATCGCTATAGCTCTAACAATTCAAAGCATAATTGGGATAAATATTGCCAAGTTAGAACCGAAAGGGAGGTGTTTTTAAAACAAAAATGTTTGGAGGAGGACAAGAGAATCAATAATCCTTTTAAAGGCTACTTTTGATGCTCAGCAAAATTCTTAGCTAAAATAACTAAGAAAAGGAAGAGTAAAAATTATATTGCGTCAATTAAGGAGGGATGTCATAGATTCACAGATAGAACATTAGGGATGTATTTTTTAAATTCTTCCAGAAATTTTATACAAAAGTGGACAAAGAAACTGCCAATAAGGCAAACTTCTGGTAAAAAATTACACCCCCAACTGTATCTGAGACTGACCTCGAGTTGATTAACAGGCCGTTCTCTGTTGATGAGATTTGTGAAGCTGTCAATGAATCCAAACTAAATAAAGCTGCCGGACCAAACTGGCTTCCTGCAGAATTCTATAAAATCCTTGTGGAAGATATCAAAGTGACCCTCACCAAACTCTTTAATACCTATTACATTACCAATACCTCTATAACAAGCTACTTCACAGCAGCAAATATTACTCTAATCCCTAAGTGTCAGGGTTTTTTCCCTGTTCTGTTTGCCATGTGCTGCTGGCAGCCATTTTACTTAGCTCTCTTCCTTACTATGGTGCATTGTGGGGGATGCTGCTCATTTCCTGCACTTCCTTTTATGGCCAGACTGGTGTGCATCATCCATGTGAGACAGGATGCAGTCTCAGAATTGTGATGTCATCACTTATTATTTAAAGGGCCTCTGTTCAGTATGCTTTGTCTTTGCGTTGTCTCAGACCTGTTTGTGAGAGTTCCTGTGTATTACCTGGCTGCCTGACGTCCTTCCTGGTTCCTGATCCCTGGTTTGTTCCTGACTCTGCTGTTTTCCTTGTTCCTGATTCCGGCTCGTCTGACTATTCGCTTTGGCTCCTGACTCGGCTCCTCTGACTACCAGCTCTGGTTTTGACTCCTGGCTTGTTATTTGACTTGTGGACTTTTTATTATTTTTTGCTATTAATAAAGGTGTGATTATTTTTGCACTTCTCGTCTCAGTCTGATTCCTGGCACCCTGACACTAAGAAAGGGAAAGACCCTGAAGAGTCATCGTCTAACAGGCCGATATCAGTCTCAAATGCTGATTTATAAAATTATCACCTCAATTTTAGCCGGATGACTTAATACATTTCTTCATAAAATTATTCATCCAGATCAAACTGGTTTCATCCAATGAAGGAACATGTCACTTAATCTTCATAAGGTGGCCGTGCAGCGTTCAGAACAGGACGCATTTTCTGTAGGCTCCAAAAGATTTCTCAATAATCCGCCGATTATTGGTGGCTAACAGCAAGAATCAAACATATTACTAGACAACATCACGGATCAGACATCCAGGATCCAAATTCTTTTTATCTGGCTGTTTATATGACAGTGGAGACTCAGATCGGAGAGAAGGCCTTAGGCGGCAGCCTGCTGACAGGTATCCACCTCCCCCCCGGGAAGAGCCGGGTTATCGGTGCTGCTAGAGAAGTCTAGCTTACTGAGCCTCTTCAACACATACAGCACCAGAAACGAATTCAAGATAAACCCATCTCACGATACTGCAGCCTTTTCAACATCTCTTTGACTACCCCAGTAGAATCAGCTCGCTGTACACTCTAGGCAACAAGAAAGAGAAAACAGAAAGGAAAGGGGTAAAAATTGCGTCCACTGCAGTAGACATGAGGACTGGCATAACCCTAACATCACTAGATCGCACACTGCTTAAATTAGAAATGCTATTTCAGCGATTACTGGATAAGGCTCCTTCGGAACAGGAACTGCTCCATCTGATGCAGAAATTACCACCGATATTACCGAAACATCCGATGCCACTACAAGTAAAGACCCTGGAGTGCGGCCTACCCTTAGGGCCCAGGGGGGTCGCGCAACCAAAAACACAGTTGACATTGGACTGTCTTCAGATGGATCCTCCCAACTTGCCCCTTTCCATGCCGGCAATGCAATATGGAGACTACGAAGTGGTGGAGACCGCTAAGGGAGAAGGAAATGCAAAGAAACAGCTTCACTTACCACCGGACATCCTACCGCACAACAAGCCTGTCCTCAACTCTAGCTTGGCACCCGTGCAACTCACCCCTGCGATCCACGCCATAAAGATAAAGCATGGTCACACCCAGGGCCGCCATCAGGGGGTGACAGGGGTGACTCCTGTCAGGGGCCCAATGAGCCAGGGGGGCCCCATGAGGGAAGAACTAAAATTTTTAATTTTGGCAGCCACCAGTGGGTACTACAGCAGAGTGCTAATTGAGCATGGGAAATGTTATTACAAGGAGTAAAGTATTAGCATTTGAGAGGATTTCTTAGTGTGCACTAAACCACTATGCTCAGTGTGAAACAGCCTTGGCACTTTGTACAGTGTGTGCCTGAGTCAGACGGCAGATCTATATATTACATTCCAGTTTACTGCCCCTTTATGCAAGGACTTTCCAGATGCAAGGAGGCATCTTATCTAAGATTTTTACATCTGCATAAAATGTTATACTCTCAGACTAAGTTTGCTCAGTGTTTGAAATGAGACAGGTTAACTTAAAACTGTTCAGTTTACACTACAGCTGACTTAGTTTTGAAATACATACCAACAAGCCTAAATCCTGCATTTAACCAGATCTAATGGTATGAGTATCACAGCTTATGGTCCCACCAAGATCATATAGAGTACAGCATTTTCAAAATCCATAAGTACAGCTGACAGATGGGAACATTTGTACACTATATTTGAAGTGGTGCTCTTGGTTGGGGAAAATAGGGAAAAAACAAACAAACATATGTCAACCTTTTAAAGGTACTTTTCTTCATCTAGCCATCTACCCAGCTCATTAATGTACAATTTTGAATTCACAGAATTATTTTTGTTTGCACATTTACAAATATGATTCTTTAAAAAGTGATCTCTTAATTTCTGCAATTTTTTATCATGCATGTCACACACTGTTGATTTAGGGGATGCAAGGTGCATAAATGTTTCCTCCTGTGAGTGTTTCTGTGGGTGTATGTGTTTATGTCTTTGTGCTTTGGTTTGTGTCTCTATGTGTATGTATTTTTTATCTGTGGGTCTCTCTGTGAGGGTGGGTGTGTATGTCTTTGTGCATTTTCTGTGGATGTCTGTGAGTGTGTGTGCATAGGTCTTCAAGCTTTTTCTATGGGTGTCTCTGTGAGTGTGTGTGTGTGTATGTATGTCTGTGTTTTCTGTGGGTGTCTCTGTGAGGGTGTGTGTATATCTTTTTGTGTTTTCTGTGGATGTCTCAGTGAGGGTGTGTGTATGTATGTCTTTCTGTGTTTTTCAGGTGGTTGTCTCTCTATGTGTGTGTGTGTATGTCTTTGTGTGTTTTCTGAGGCTGTCTCTGTCGGTGTTTCCTTGGGTGTATGTGCAAGTTTGAGTTTGTGTGTGTGTCCATTGTCTGTTCCTTTTTAGGACATTTTTACCTTACTACTAATTATTCACATCTTTCTACAGACTTTGAGACTAACAAGACCTTTAAGGAAGTAACCAATCCACCATTTAACCTGTAAATTATTGTTTAGTCAGTTCAGGGCCCTTCCGTTCAGCCACTGCATGCTGTTGTCATAATTTAGCTGTCATCTTCCTTTACAAAAAGATAATCAGAACTCCATATTTTGTTTTCTAAATCTCCTTTTTTTACAAAACTGTAGTTTACCTCATTACTTGTCAGGTCAATGTAAACAAGTGCTAAGTGTCTGTTTGGGTTTCTGTGTCTGAGTGTGTTTGCTAGAGTGTCTATATGTGAATCCTTATGTGTGAGTGTGTTTGTGTGTTTCAGTGTATGAGTGTGTCTGTGTGTGTGTATGTTACTACTTTTACAACATTTCAAAGTATAAATATACGTTTTAGTCACTTGGTCAAAAATTGCACATGTCAAAGGAGCGGGGGGGGCCCTGATCAATGGTTGAGTCAGGGGCCCCAAAATTTCTAGTGGCGGCCCTGGTCACACCAACAATAAAGGTACAATGGTAAAAACATTTAAAACGCCTTCCCCATGGGGACCCCTTGACACAGCAAGACCACTTACTTCACCCCTACCGAGGACCGGGACTAGATGGGATCCCCAGGGTCTTAGGGGAATGCCCTGGAGAGCCGTGACCTCCATGTTCAGGGCAAACAGAACTGTGACCAGATCGCTGTTTTCCCCCCAAATTTCCATAGAGACTTGGAACATTTCTCCTGTACCATTTGACACATCCTGGCACACAAGGGTGTCAAACACGCCATTAGGTATAGTCTATTGTGCTAATTATTGCTCAACTATTGAATCCTGAAACAGTGAATGTATTGCCTTAATTGGCCTTTAATTGTTAAGTTCAGTTCCTTTATGTATTTTCACTGTGTTTGATATGCTAAGTCAACAGGCAAGCTAATAGAACGACTTGCAATATCCCCGCACTGTTCACAATATGACAATCACACTTATCAAGGCACTGTTAGGGCTCTAGCCTTATAAGGTGTTTTGTTCTTCTGCGTATAATATCATTAGTCTTTGAATTGACCCAAACACTTTACTTACAAACATGTCAGTGGCAATCCCTTATCCATTTATAGTTATAAACTACATGTTACACATGGTGGCTCATTCTCCTCTTGCACCGCCTGCGGCTGGGGCAGTGTGGAATTAGCATATGAATAAAGCCTATAGACACGGCTACTAATTCACTATGAGGAGCTACCATATCCATTCAGTAGAGCTCAGTTTCAGCAACCTTTGGGTTCAAGTTACCACTAACATAAGATGCAAAAGATGGGGTTGCAAGGATTAGTATATCTGAAGGTTGAAATAAGTAATTGCCTGTAATGTTAAAGATGTGGTTATACCTCACGTTACTTAATCAAGTTCTGGTTGCATGTAACTTTTTTTTTTTTTTCTCTTGGTATGTTTTTTCCTTTTTGATCTATTCCATTATATCAAGTTTGTCTTTATCTTTAAAATATTTATATAGATTGCAATGCACTAATAATCAGCTAGCTAACCCCTATAATATCAGCTTGGACTTCCTTATTTTGCGAGATCCAAAAGAGGTCTCTCCAACTGGGGTACAGAAAGAGCACCCAGCAAGTACAGCCCATACGTCCTGCTTTTGGATATGAACTGTTGGATATGTGAAATCACAGAAAAAAGGACTTGGTTTATTTATCCGATAAGCAACTCACAGTATATTTTTATGCATTTACATTTTGTTTGACTTGCTGACTTTATATTTGCTGTAAAATATCAAATTTTTTCCAATAAAGCCTTCTGAAATTTAATCTTCATAAGGTGGAAATTATTTTAGATTACTTTTTTAATAAAACTACGCAATGAACCCAAAACAAAACCAGAAACAAGATACCCTACACAGATCTAGCCCTTATGTCGGTAGACGCAGAGAAGGCCTTTTATTCCATTTCATGGTATCACTTATTTAATTCTCTGTATCAGTTTGGATTTAGAGGCAGCTTTACAGATTTTATCCGAAAACTATATAAAAGTCCATATTCTGTTCTCTTGATTAATGGTAATCCTTCTGCTATAATCTTATTTCATCGTGGGACTCGACAGGGGTGCCCTCTTTTGCCCTTACTTTTTAATATCTTGATAGAATCTCTTGCTATTTGGCTCCGCTTAGAATTTATAGGATTAAGATTTTGCATGGAGAAGGTGAAAATTTTATTTTATGCTGATGACCTGCTAGTTTTTCTGGAAAATACAAAAAAAATCCATTCCACAGATATTAGGGATGTTATCTATCTTTAGCTCTATTTCAGATTACAAGATTAATGTAGGAAAAAGCGAACTTCTATGGATCAAGAAAAAATCTGATAGTGATACAAATCATCCATTCAAGATAACGGATCGCATAAAGTATCTTGGGATACTTCTTCATAGAAACCCTACATTTTGGTATGAGTTGAACTTCCCTCAGGTGTTTCATAAATCCATTTTAGATCTTAAAAACTGAATGGACCTCCCTACATCTCTATCTGCCAGAGTAAATTTAATCAAAACAATTGTTTTCCCTCAAATACTATATCTTCTTCAAAACGTTCTCTTTGTACATAATCACCAGATAAGTAAATTCTATTCTGCTTGCTCCCAATTTCTATGGAAAAAGCAAAAAGCCTGCATCTCTATCTCAAAATTGGCTCAAAGGAGAGAGAACGCTGGCCTGACGTTTCCAGATATCAAACTTTATAATCTATCAACCTTGATCAAGATTGCTCTAGATTGGTTGACCGATCTGAATAAATGTGCTTCTATCAAATTAGAGACAGCGATAATTTCCCCATTTTCTTTAAAGGCTATTCTTCACTGTTCTGTATGAAACAAGTAAACTAGTCAACATGATTACCTTTAAAAACATCATTGTTGCCTGGCATAAGATGTGCTCGCTTCTTGATATAGACTTTAAATGTTCTCTCTTTCTACCAATCCGTGGAAATCCAGAATTTATACCTGGAAAACAGCAATCGGTCTTCGAATTGTGGTCTCAAAAGGGATTGAAGTATCTATATCAGATCTTTTCCTAATCTGGTCAATTATCATCTTTTAATAATGTAATTTGTTCCTTCGAAATTCCCAGAACAGATTTATTTGCATATTTTCAAATCCGTCATTTTATTAATGCTCAAAATTGGAACTAGGATATGTTTTGTCGCTGGTCTGAGATTAACATACCCATTAGGAAATTTGCTGTTGGTAAATGCTCTATTTCTTTGCTTTATAATATTTTGCTCTCAAAGCAGGGCCAGATTCATTTAAATAAAATACCTACTCTCTGGGTATCTTATTTTCCTTTACTAGAAATAGTAAATATTAAACAAAGTTTTTTGAGAATAGGCAAGTTAACAATCCCTAGCGGTTGGAAGGAATCGCATATCAAACTGATTCATAATATCTATTTTTCCCCAGGCAAAGTAGCAAAATTTTATACTAATAAGGATTTTTGTTGTCCTAAATGTCACCTAGATAAAGCGGACACTCTACATCTATTTTGGGATTGTCCAAAAATATACCAACTCTGGTGTTAAACTTTTCAGACTATTTTAGAATCTGTCAGAACTACATTATTTTTTTCTGTGACTTTTCAGCTACTAGACCGAATAATTATCATAGTTGTACTTTGATAATGGTAATGAGATATGTGATCTTGAAAAACTGGAAGGATATAGCCCCACCCAGCTTTGCTAGCTTTTTAAATAATGTATTACAGCAAATAGCTTTTGAGATCCAGAATATTAACCTTTTCAATGAAAATAAGATCCAAGAATTGGATAAATAGTTACCAGTAATTAAAGCTCAAACACTTCCGATTAAAAAGCAGCTATTAAATCCTTTATTTAATACTAAACCATTTGTCTAAACCCTGTTATTTCTTTCTTTCTCTTTTTTTTAAATATTTTTATTGATGCAAAAACTACCCAGTTCAGGGTTGATATTATAATTTAATGTATTTATAAGGACATAATATTAATGTTCTCCTTCGCTATTTTGTTTTTGTGGAGTATGGAAAATATGTAAAATTAATGGCTATTATTGTTCAGATGTGAGTTAATTAGATGTTACTTATTAGTATATATTGTATTCTTCCTGCTCTCCCATTTTTTTTCTACTGTATGTAAATTATACTATGAACTGGATTATAAATAAATATATTAAAAAAAAAATAATTCTGCTCAGTCCCGGGGGTTTACTTGAGTAGTAGTCACCAGGTGACACACAGCCTAGTTTTTAAATGTCAGATGTTTATATGATGTATATATTTGCCATTATCACCTATGAGAGTGAATAGGGGCAGTTCATTCAGGGGGATCCTGAGGGGTCTTATCCTCAATTTAGGGTCTAAAATTTGGTGTCATTGGATTCTGCTCTGTCTGGGGTTTACTTGAGTTGTAGTCTCTAAGTGACACAAAGTCTAGTTTTTATAGGGCAAGTGTTTTTATAATGTATGTACATGCATTATGTCATATGAGAGTAGATAGGGTCAGTGCATATATAGGGCTCTTTAGGGGTCCTATCCCCAAGTTAGGGTTCTAACTTTGATGTTGTATTCTGCTCAGCCTTCGGATACAAAGGTAGTAGTCACTAAGTGACACACAGCCTAGTTTTTATAGTTCTGATGTTTATATAGTGCATGTATTTGACATTATAACCTATGCAAGTCAATAGGGTCAGTGCATTCAGAGGGCTTTTGAGGGGTCTTATGCCCAAGTTAGGTTCCTAATTTTGATATCATTGTGTTATGCTTGTGTATTTGTCACTAAGTGACACAAAGCTTATTTTTGTATATTTTCTTTTCTTTTATTTATCATTGAAATCCTCATTAGGTTTTGAATAAAGAATAACGACAAAGGGCCATATTACAAATTGAGCGTAATATATTGCTTCTGGAAAAGCGATATTTGCACTTAACTTGGTTATACCTGCGCACACAAATGCAAATGCTTTTTGCAGTTACTTTATTAAAAAACATAATTTATGCTTACCAGATAAGTTTCTTTCCTTCCGGATAGGGAGAGTCCACGGCTTCATTCTGGAGGCAAAGACACCCCAGCCAAAGGCTTCAATATCCCTCCCACTTCCTCATTACTTCAGTCATTCTGCCAAGGGAACAAGGAAAAGTAGGAGGAACATTAGGGTATAAATGGTGCCAGAAAAATAAAATAAATAATAGGGGACCGCCCATAGACAAAAAAAAAACGGGCGGGGGCCGTGGACTCTCCCTATCCAGAAGGAAAGGAATGTATCTGGTAAGCATAAATTATGTTTTACTTCCTAAGATAGGGAGAGTCCACGGCTTCATTCCTTACTGTTGGGAAAACTATATATAGACAACAAACAAAAAGGAAGATTGTCTTAACTCCTTAGTAGCCTGAAGATAGAACTCCAAGGCACAAACCATATCCAAATTGTGAAGTAAGTGTTCCTTCAATGAAGAAGGATTAGGACACAAGGAAGGAACCACAATCTCCTGATTGATGTTGCGATCTGACACAACCTTAGGAAGAAAACCTAATTTAGTACATAAAACTGCCTTATCTGCATGAAAAATCAGATAAGGGGGCTCACATGGCAAAGCAGAGATCTCAGAAACTCTGCGCACAGAGGCAATATCCAATAAAAAGATAACAATGCAGAGGCTCAAACGGAACCTGTTGCAAAACCCAAAAAACAAGATTTAGACTCCAAGGAGGAGCCCCAGATCTAAACACAGGTCTGATCCTAATCAGAGCCTTAACAAAGGACTGCACGTCTGGAAGCTCAGCCAAACTCGTGTGCAATAAAACCGACAGGGCCGAAATCTGTCCCCTCAGGTAACTAGCAGGAAGGTTAGAGAACATTTCCATCTTGGAAACTGGGCAAGATACTAATAAAAGCACTCTTCCCTCAGTTGTGGGGATTATTAACACAAATATAAAATATACAACCTTTATTAGATAAAATTAAAAATGGGTAACAAAATTAAAAACACATGCAGCAAGTTGGATATTGTATCCAAATGAATCTCTCAAATGTGACAGGTAAATACAAATATTGGTCCTGGTTAATTCCCCATGGACATACTACCTGTTCGTGTGCAAGGGCTAACACTGACTAGAACCCATAATGAATCTGATGTAATACATAGACAATGACCAATTATAGTGGTTATAGAGGGTAAGGACCAAGTAGATATGTAACTGTTTAGTGATACACAGATAATCCACTAGGACATATGCTAGCCTAAAAAACTGCAGCTATCTGTTTATGTATCTCAGAGCTGGTCTGGGGGTGTATTAGGGAGTATGGAATGATCCAAATAGCAGCTTAATAGGATAAAAAGACACACTGTTTCACTAAAAACATATATTGTAATACTGAATGTTATTGTATCAGAGCCTCACCGCTGACTAATTTTGTTACCCATTTTTAATTTTATCTAATAAAGGTTGTATATTTTATTTTCTTGTTTGTACAAAATCCCCACATCTGAGGGAAGAGCGTTTACTCTATATACAATAAATAAAAATAAATTTGTTTATTTACAAGAGACTATAGTGTTCCCTCTCCCTAAATAAGAGTGGTGCCATTGCTTTTTTACTTAAACTAGCAGAAAGGCCCTTCTCTAGCCCATCCTGGAGAAAAGATAAGATCCTGGCAACCTTAACTGCCAGGAAAAACCACGCTCTTCACACCATAAAAAGTAGGTCCTCCACACCTTGTGGTAGATACGCCGAGTGACTGATTTATGAGCTTGAATAAGAGTATCAATGACACTCTCAGAGAAACCTCTCTTGGCTAAGACTAAGTGTTAAATCTCCACGCAGTCAGCCTCAGAGAATCTAGATTTTGATGAACAAATGGACCTTGTATCAGCAGGTCTCTGGGACAAGGTAACTAACCACGTCCTTCACGGTCACGATGGAGCAATCAGGATTACTGATACCCGCTCCTGCTTGATGCGGGCCACCACTCGAGGAAGAAGCGGTAATGGAGGAAAAATATATGAGTTTGAACCTTCAGGGCACTGCTAGTGCATCTATTAGATCTGCTTGAGGATCCTTCAACCTCGACCTGTACCTGGTTAGCTTGGTATTGAGACGGGATGCCATGAGATCCATCTCCGTTGTCCCCCACTTGCTGCAATTCTCTGCAAACACCTTTTGATTGGAGAGACCATTCCCCTGTATGGAAGGATTGCCTGCTGAGAAAATCCGCCTCCCAGTTGTCCACACCCGGAATGTGGATTGCTGACAGCGAACAGCTGTGGGCCTCTGCACGCTCCAGAATCTGAGATACTTCCTTCATCGCCAAGGAACTTCTCGTTCCCCCCTGATGGTTGATGTAAGCCACTGAGGTTATATTGTCTGATTTGAATCTGATAAACTGGGACGAACCCATTAGTGGCCAAGCCTTTAAGCCTGTAGTTCCAAAATATCGATCGGGAGGAAGGACTCCTCCTGAGTCCACAACCCCTGTGCCTTCCTTGCACCCCAAAAAACTCCCCATCTGGATAGGCTTGCGTCTGTAGTCACAATCTCCCAGGATGGTCTAAAGAAGCATGTCCCTCTGGACAGATGATCTGGACAGAGCCACCAAGAGAGCTATTCTCTTGACCGGCTGTCTAATACAATCTGTTGAGACAGATCTGAATGATCGCTGTTCCACTGCCTCAGCATGCACTGTTGTAAAGGTCTGAGACAGAACTTTGCAAAAAGAATGATGTCCATGCAGGACACCATGAGACCAATCACCCCCATACACTGACCCATAGAGGGACTCAAGGAGGTCCAGAGGGCAAGACATGCCGAAGTTAGCTTGCAACATCTCTGATTTGTTAGAAATATCCTCATGGATATGGAGTCTATTATAGTACCCAGGAATTCCACCCTGGTACTTGGGATAAGAGAACTCTTTTCCAAGTTTATCTTCCATCCATGTGATCGAAGAAGACTGAGAAGGGATTCCGAGAATTCTTCCTCAAGACAAAAGGATGGTGCTTGCACCAGAATATCGTCCAAGTATGGGGCTACTGCAATACCCTGAGTTATGGCAATGGCTAGAAGAGCCCACAGAACCTTTGTAAAGATTCTTGGAGCAGTAGCTAGGCCAAACAGAAGGGCAATGAACTGGAAGTGCTTTTCCAGGAATGCAAACCTCAGAAACTGAAAGTGTTCCCTGTGGATTGGAACATGAAGGTAAGCGTCCTTCAGATCTATAGTGGTCATAAACTGGCCTTCCTGAATTAAAGGAAGGATGGAACTTAGCGTCTCCATCTTGAAGGAAGGGACACTGAGAAATTTGTTTAAACACTTTAGGTCCAGAATTGGGCGGTTGGGTTCCCTCCTCCTTTGAGACCACGAAAAGGTTTGAATAAAAACCCAAAACATTTGATAGGCACTGGGACAACAACTCCTAAGGAGGATAGACCCCGAAAGCACCCTAGAAAGGCATCCCTCTTTTCTGGTCTGGTAGACAGATTCGAGAGAAGGAATCTGCCCCTAGGCGGATGAGATTTGAAGCCTATCTTGTATCCCTGAGATACCACCTCCAGGACCCAGTTGAACCAGGCGTCTGAAAAAAGAGACAGTCTGCCCCTACACAATCAGGGCTTCTTATTCTGCTTGGATTTATTACAGGACTGAGCTGGCTTCCAAGTACTCTTGGGTTGCTCGGGCTTGCAGGAGGATTGTTGTCATTGGGATTTGTCAGATCGAAAAGAATGAAAATTAGAAGATTGTCGTCCCTTAGACTTGTTCTTCTTATCTTGCGGTAGGAAGGCACCCTTGCCTCCGGTAACCGTAGTCCAGGCCTGGACCAAATAAAATCTTTGCTTTGAAGGGAAGAGAAAGGAGTCTGGACTTAGAAGTCATATCCACAGATCAAGACTTCAAACAGAGCACCCGGCGGGCTAGGACCATAAAGCCAGAGGCCTTTGCATTTAGGCGAATAATTTGCATGTTCACATAACAGATAAAAGAATTAGCAATTCTCAGAGCTTTAATTCTGTCTTGAATATCCTCAAGGGGAGACTTCACCTCAATGAGTTCCGACAAAGGGTCGCACCAGTAGGTAGCCGCTCCGGCAACCGCGGCAACTGCAGCTGCCGGTTGAAACAAAAATCCTGTATGTTGAAACATCTTTCTCAGAAAGGTTTCCATTTTCTTATCAGCTCTCTGAACAAAGAACTATCCTCATTTTACATTTTAAAAGTAGACGAGGGGGAAAAGGAAGAACGAATTCTTTCCCATTCGTTATTAATAATGTTCGCCATCTTAAACGGCACAGGAAAAGTCAAAGGAACTTTCCTGTCTTTGTAAACCCTGTCTAATTTAAATATCATAGGTTCTTCGTGCAGCGCAGCCACTGGAACCTCAAACGTAGACAGAACCTCCTTTAATAAAAAATGCAAGTGCTCAATTTTAAATCTAAAGGACGGTTTCTCCGCAACAGGAGGCTTAGACGCTAAGGACTCCGACCCAGAATGTTCACCCTCTGAAGCTACAAAGGTTAACTCATCATTGGATAACTGGGACATAATAGCTAAATCTGATAAATATTTAGATGACTCCAGGTCAGGAGAGCTATATTTAACCTTTCTCTTGTGTTTATTAGAGCAAGGTAATGCACTGAGGGCCACAGACACCGTTTGTAACTACACGGCAATGTCCGCAGGAAGATGGCCCCCTCCAGATGGAGGATTAGATGTTGTGACGAATCAAAACTCCTCAACGTCACAATAGAGAGGTGTGGGCATGAAGGGGTTAATGGCACACAGCTCTGGTTCCCTTAACCTTGCAACTCTACAAAAGGACCTTAAAAGGGATACCAAATTAACCCCCAAATCCTGTCAACACTGCCCTAACAATTTCTGCCACCACCAAAACTTCTAAATTATAGGGGCGTTTTGGGAACCCCCAAAAACTCACACAATTTAACAATTAGGTAACGTGCCTATCAACAGTGTGTGAATTCAGATATTAGAGCCCAAAAGACAGAATGAGATTTTCTATGTGTTTAATAACAAAAATATAAATACAGGTTACACAGTGCAAAATAATAAAGACATTCAAAATAACATACAATTGCAAAGTTAGAATTCTTTAAAAAGAAAAGGGGACATAAAAATAATAGAAACACAATATCTTACTTATTACCAAATTCCTTTAGATATGTGGAGAACTGCTGTTCATGATGTTAGTGGCTTAGGTCCCAGGGCAATTCTACCCACAAGTCTTTTTGTTACATACTTAAACTAAACTTTCTTTGTCTTGTCAAAGACACTGCCCTGGTTTAATTTACAATGAGTTCAGCCAATGCAAACAAGTCTTAGCTCCCAGTAGAGGGGGAGAGCTTTTTGCATTCCTAACAGTTACACACAGTTACACAAAGAACACTTCACCTCAGACCTGTGACAGGCTAAGGAGGGGGAAGGAGGGGGAAGGAGGGAGGGTCTCAGCTTACAGCTTTTCTGAAAACAGATTTCACACAAATAAAAAGCAATTCACGTTACCCCTTTCCAGGCTGAGACCACAATACCACCTCTGCCGGGTAGCCAATCCAGGTATCAACTATTCCACATGATTGTATCATGACACCTCCCCTTTTAAAATGGTGGAAATAGGGGGTCAGCCCACGCTGATCCCCTATGTCAACCTAAATCTTAGTTTTTCCTCTTTCATAAGACCAGATCTGCCCTTTCTGCACACTCTCTGCATTAATTTGCCCACTATAACAGCATCAGCTGACACAATTCTCCCATGCAGGATATTATACACTCCCTGTACTCACTCTCATTCGTAAAGGGATCTAGAGCACCCTCATGGTAACTCACTAGGGGAATAAGGGCCCTTCTTGCAATGCTTAGGCCAGATAGTCCACTGTTCACACCTACCCCAGTATACTCTGTAGGGGTAGCAGGTTCATTAGTCACTGCAGCTGCTTGGCATTCACACACTCTATCCAGGGCACACCCAGCCATGGGAGAGTTGCAGGGGGAAGTCACATTTCCCTCCCCCTCCTCTTCACATCTGCCATCCCTGTAGGGGATGTCCACAGACACACCCAGGGTCCCATCCTGTTTTACTCTCTGTAACAGGGCAGGGGCCCCCCTGGCCCCTACACCAGCCATGCCATTCACTCCTCCTTGCATATGCAATGCTGTTTCAGGGACAGACTGACACATACCTGTCACCTGTTCTCCTTTGCAGCTGTATAACTGACATCCCTCAAAAAGGGTGCATTTTACCTCAGGGGAAAACAGAGAATAAGTTTCTTCACCTGCCCCCTGCTCACTCCACTCAGCTGGCACACCACAATCAGACACCTGACATATCAAACTGGCCACTTTACTTAACTCCACACCTCCTACATTTTCCTGGGGTATATCAGTCCCTCCACTAATTTCTGGCTTTGCCCATTCCATACATTTCTCTTGGGCATGCAATGCTGGTTCTAGCACAGAAGGGTATACACACTCAGTCTGCCCTTCTGCCCAGCCCTGCTGCCCTCTCACATTCCCACACACTGCATCAGGCATCCCATTGTCACAATCAATGGCAGTATAACCCTTTTCACTGGCACAATACAGTACTGGTACAGGTTCAGGTAAATCATCATTAACCCTCAGCCCCCCTCCCAGCGCCCAGGTTCAATAGAAGCAACATTGTCACAAACATCTTCAATACATCCCTCTTCATTAGAACAAGACATTACTGGTGTACACAAAGGCAGAGCTGCATTAACCCTCAGCCCCCCTCCCAGCAATCATGTTCAAGGGAATCATTCTTCATCCTTTGGTGGGATACCTCCAGCACTGGTGTAGCTAGCGATTTGTCCATCCCCAGCCTCCCCTTTGGGTCCCCCCAAGTTCCACACAGTACCTCAGTTGGTGCAGGGCCCTCTACTGGCCCTTCCAGGTTGCAGGTGTTGTCTTCTGGGGCATACTGACAAAGCATTCTGCCCAAATCATCGCCCAGCAAAACATCAACAGGAATATCCGCAGAAATCCCCACCTCCCGCAAACCTTTTCCCACACCCCAATCAAGGTACACTCGTACCACAGGCACTGCAGGGCAAACTCCCCCAATTCCTTGAATGGACACAGTCCTCCCTGGTATAATGTTCTCAGGCTTTACCATTTCAGGATGCACCAAAGTAACCAAAGCTCCACTATCCCTGAGTCCTGTTGCCACCTGGTCACCCACAGATACCCTCTGTAGGTTATCTCTCCACTTTTGCCTTGGGACCCCCCCCCCCCCCACAAAGAAAACAGATGCTGGTCCTCCAGCCACATTCCCACCCTCTGGCTTTTTCTTTTCTGGGCAGGTGAAACTCAGATGCCCCATCTGGCTACAAGTGAAACACCGGCGGGGATCCCCCTGTCCCGGTGTGGCACCTGCCCCTCTGGATGTAGGGTGTACATGAGTTGGTCTCTTTGTTGCCTTTTTTGCTCTTTTCCACTTAGGGGACATGGCTTGCATGGCTGACTGCCTTGTTGCAGGTGCTCTGTTGTTGGTGTAATCATTAGCCAGATATGCAGCCTTTGCCACTGTTTTGGGCTTTCTGTCCAGAATCCATTCTCTGGCATCAGGACTCCGTGTTTGCAGGAACTGCTCTAAGATCAAAAAATCCTCCAAAGCCTCATGAGTGAGAACTTTTAGGCCCCCAGTCCATTGCTAAAAAGCAGACCTTAGCTGTGCAACATATTCTGTGCAGCTGTCATCTGCACTTTGGTGAAGACTCCAAAAAGACTGTAGAATTCCAGAGTGAGGTTAAAACTTTTTAATAAGGCTGTTTTGATGGCCTCATAGTCCTTGTCATCCTCCACTGGAAGTGAAGCAAATACATCCAGTGCTTTACCCTTCAGACGAGGAGCTAAATAGCAAACCCATTGTTTTGGGGGCAGCTGATACTGCTTGCATACCTTCTCAAAGCCCCTCAGAAAAACATCCAAGTCAGTGTCTCTTTCCAACATTGGAAAATACTCCAGACAGGGCCTCTCTGTTGCTGTTTCCCCGTGTTCACTGGTTTGGGGAGACAGGCTGGTTCTATTCATCTGCATAACCTCCAGCTCATGTGTCTGTTGAGCATCCTTTTCCTTTCTCTCTCTCTCTCTCTTTCTGCAGCCTCTCTCTCTCTCTTCTTTTCTTTCTCGCTCTCGTGCTGCAGCCTCCCTCTTTCTCTCAGCTGCTTAGTTTGGGATTAGCATCCTCCAAGTACCTGAGTGCTGTTTGTAGCTCAGACCCTTTTGCACTCACAGGGGTAACAGCAGTAGGTATCATCTCCTGTGTTACCAGTTCCACAGTAACCCTTTCTGTGCCGGTTTCCTGTTCTGCTGGAATGTCATCTGCCTGCTGCAGTTCCTGGACCAACTGCTCTTTTGTTTTGCCAAAAGTTGCAATGGCTCTCTCCTGACAAAGCAGCTCCAGGGAGTCTTTCGGCATCTTCCTATATGCTTCCATAATGAGAGTAGCGATGAACAAACAAGAGGAAGGGAAAAATAACTGATTCTTTGCACTGTATGTCTCTGTAATTAGGCACTGAGTTCTGTCTTTGGGAAATTACACAAAACATGTCATTTATTTCAGTACTATACAAATAGCACTAAAAAACTCTAAATATCCCCACTGCTGCTAGCCAGTTCGTGATGAATCAAACCTCCTCAATGTCACAATAGAGGGGTGTGGGCATGAAGGGGTTAATGGCACACAGCTCTGGTTCCCTTAACCTTGCAACTCTACAAAAGGACCTTAAAAGGGACACCACATTAACCCCCAAATCCTGTCCACACTGCTCTAACAATTTCTGCCACCACCAAAACTTCTAAATTAAAGGAGCGTTTTGGGAACCCCCAAAACTCACACAATTTAACAATTAGGTAACGTGCCTTTCAACAGAGTGTGAATTCAGATATTAGAGCCCAAAAGACAGAATGAGATTTTCTATGTGTTTAATAACAAAAATATCAATACAGGTTACACAGTGCAAAATTATAAAGACATTCAAAATATTATACAATTGCAAAGTTAGAATTCTTTAAAAAGAAAAGAGGACATAAAATGAATAGAAACACAATATCTTACTTATTACCAAATTCCTTTAGATATGTGGAGAACTGCTGTTCATGATGTTAGTGGCTTAGGTCCCAGGGCAATTCTACCCACAAGTCTTTCTGTTACATACTTAAACTAAACTTTCTTTGTCTTGTCAAAGACACCGCCTTGGTTATAATTTACAATTAGTTCAGCCAATGCAAACAAGTCTTAGCTCCCAGTAGGGGAGGAGCTTTTTGCATTGCTACACACAGTTACACAAAGAACACTTCACCTCAGACCTGTGACAAGCTAAGGAGGGGGAAGGAGGGGGTCTCCGCTTAAAGCTTTTCTGAAAACAGATTTCACACAAAGAAAAAGCAATTCACATTACCCCTTTCCAGGCTGAGACTACAATACCACCTCTGCCAGGTAGCCAATCCAGGTATCAACTACTCCACATGATTGTATCATGACAGATGTGCTATGGGGAACTGCATGTGGAGTGGATAATGTAGTAAGGGTAATAATCTCACAAGATGCCGAGTCCTGATTGGTAGACGGCTCAGAGGGACTAAGAGCCTTAGCAGGCTTGTCTCCCTTCTTAAAAAATGGTCTGAAAAAAGAAACACAGAGGCGCCCAATGGCCTAATACCACAATACCAAGGGACAAGCGAAATATGTAAGACTAATACATGTCCCTTGGTATTGTGGTATTAGGCCATTGGGCGCCTCTGTGTTTCTTTTTTCAGATCATCTGTTATCATCAGGATTTTGACCCCCCTACGACAGAAAGCTGACCTTTGCAATCATCTGGAGCTATTGTGACTTACAGGATATCATTTAGTTATTGGACATTTGTGTTTCCAGTCACAAGGTTATATATATATATATATATATATATATATATATATATATTTATATATTTATATATTTTTCCTCTGATATTCTGCTGTTTATTTTTAGATTGTTGTTGTATACATTATTATTGTGCTTATTACATTGTGTTACATTGTTTTGATTGAGAATGCCCCCTTAAGGATTGGTGTGCTTCCACACACCATATCTATATATTTTGTCTCCCTTCTTAGACTTTATAATGGTGTTAAGGCATGTGGAACATAATTGAGTGGGCAGGAAGACCACGGCCTCCTCACAATATAAACAGGTATGATTTAGTATAGAAGGAGTACCTTCTAACATGTCAGAGTCCTCCATAGCTCAGGTTATACCCACAGAAGGACACAAATAAAAACGTTTTTTATTATAGAAAACTGCACCTTTATACTCCCAATGACTGGGGCACTCACCACCTCCTAGACCCAGACAGTTAAAGGGGCAGCCTACAATAGAATTTGTATCGTTTTAAAAGATACATAATCCCTTTATTACCCATTCCCCAGTTTTGCATAACCAACACAGTTATATTAATATACTTTTTACCTCTGTGATTACCTTGCATCTAAGAACCTTCTGAGAGCCCCCTGATCACATCACTGTGACTATTTATCATCTTTTGACTTGCACTAAGCATTGTGTTGTGCTAAATCTTAAATAACTTTCTGTGCCTGAACACAGTGTTATCTATATGGCCCACAAGAACTATCAAGTCTTTTGTTGTGAAAGGCAATTTAAAAAGCATGTGATTAGAGGCAGCCCTCAAGAGCATAGAAAGTAGCATATGAGCCTATCTAGGTTTAGTTTCAACTAAGAATACCAAGAGAAAAAAGTAAATTTGATGATAAAAGTAAATTGGAAAGTTTATTAAAATTATATGTCCTATCTGAATAGTGAAAGTTTAATTTTGACTAGACTGTCCCTTTAACAGAGGAAACAGTCTCCTCAGGTTCAAGTCTCAGCCGGAATGGAGGAAATGAACATAGACCACACCCGGTCACATGGAGTGCAAAACAGTACTTTCCTTGTTATTACAAGTACAGCAAGAAATAGGAGCTGTGCAACACTTTCAAAAATGAACTTGAAACTTAAAAGTGAAACCTGTTTGTTCCAGACAAAAACACAGTCTATCAGACCAGGAAAAAATCACACAAAGCAGCATGTAAATAATTAATACACTGATTAACCCCAACTGTTCAATAAACCCCCTTCAGAGGATATTAACCCTGGATCCTATTAAGGTATAAAGGAGCCACACTGTGACCCTGTTATAGCGTTTTATGTGTAAAAATTGAAACGATCTTACCTCCAGGATCCATGCTGTGGAACAGAACAACGCCTCTCAAGTGTGACATGACATGGACTTAAATGAGAGAAAGCAGGCAGTGAAACTCGTCAACACTGATTGCTTAGGAGCTGTTAGCAGTAGTCTGGATGGTTTCGTAGAAAAACTTTCCCTGCATCTGAAGACTCTAACTTTCATCAATACTCTTACTGAGAGGTTGACATGACTATTTAAAACTTCAGTCCTATCTCGAAGGGCAGATACCCTTTTTCAGGACTCTCTGAATCTTCTGACACTTCCCTGCCACCTCCTAACGTGACGAAAGACAAAGAATGACTGGGGTAATGAGGAAGTGAGAGGGATATTTAAGCCTTTGGCTGGGGTGTCATTACCTCCTCCTGGTGGCCAGGTGTTGTATTTCCCAACAGTAAGGAATGAAAACCTGAATAAAGAATGGTACAAAAACATCCTCCAAGAGAAACTTCTCCCAACCATCCAAGAACAGTTTGGAGATGAACAATGCCTTTTCCAGCATGATGGAACACCTTGCCATAAGGCAAAAGTGATAACTAAGTGGCTTGGGAACAAAACATAGAAATTTTGGGTCCATGGCCTGGAAACTCCACAGACCTTAATCACATTGAGAAATTGTGGTCAATCCTCAAGAGGCGGGTGAACAAATAAAACCACACACATTCTGACAAACTCCAAGCATTGATTATGCAAGAATGGGCTGCCATCAGTCAGGATGTGGACCAGAAGTTGATTGACAGCATGCCATGGCGAATTGCAGAGGTCTTGAAAAAGAAGGTTCAACAATACAAATATTGACTCTCTGCATAAACAATGTAATTGTCAATAAAAGCCTTTGACACTTATGAAAGGCTTGTAATTATACGTCAGTATACCATAGTATACCATAGTATACCATATCTGACAAAAAGATCTAAAAACACTGAAGCAGCAGACTTTGTGAAAATTAATATTTGTGTCATTCTCAAAATTTTTGGCCAGGACTGTATATCCGTGTTTAGAAATGCATCCAAATTTATTAAGCATTAAGAACAAATATACACATTACTTTGAATAACCAGAAAATGTCTAACTTCAGGTGGGTACTTTTAATTAGATTGTGCTTAGGGTCCTAAATTTTATGTTATTGGATTCTGCACAGTCTGAGGTGTACTTGGGTAATAATCACTAAGTGAAACAAAGCTTGTTTTTTAAAGGTCAGTGTTTTTTGTAATGTATGTATTTGCATCATCACCTATGAGAGTGGATATAGTCAGCATTCAGGTGTCTCTTGAGGAGTCCTAGCCTAAGTTAAGGTTCTAACTTTGATGTCATTGGATTCTGCTCAGTCTGGGGTATACATGGGTAGAAGTCACTGACACAATAGCCTAGTTTTTGTTTAGGCCACTTGTTTATATGATGTATGAATTTGCATTGTCATCTATAAGAGTTGGTAGGGCCAGTGCATTCAGTGGGGTCCTGAGCGGTTTTATCCCCAAGTAAGGGTCCTAACTTTGGTGTCACTGGATTCTGCTCAGTCTGAGGTTCACTTGTATAGTATTCACTAATAAGTGACATAAAGCTTAGTTTCTTTCATGTAATTGGCAAGAGTCCATGAGCTAGTGACGTATGGGATATACATTCCTACCAGGAAGGGGGCAAAGTTTCCCAAACCTCAAATGCCTATAAATACACCTCCCACCACACCCACAACTCAGTTTTACAAACTTTGCCTCCTATGGAGGTAGTGAAGTAAGTTTGTGCTTGTTTTTTTATGATTTCTTCTATGATAAACGCTTCTAAGCATTGTGAAGCCCAATTCCTCTCAGAGTACAGTGTTTGTCAGAGGGATGTGAATAGAGTATCGCCTATTGATTTTATGGTTTCTCTCACAGGAAATCTTTTCAAGGGTTCTCTGTTATCGGTCGCAGGGATTCATCTCCTACCTCCCTTTTCAGATGGACGATATACTCTTATATACCATTACCTCTGCTGATAGTTTTTAGTACTGGTTTGGCTATCTGCTATATGTGGATTGGAGTCTTTTGGTAAGTATGTATCTTTATTAAAGACACTCTCAGCTATGGTTTGGCGCTTTATGTATTAATATAAAGTTTTAAATATATGTATTTTACTTATATTTGCCATGAGTCAGGTCTATGTATATTTCCCTTTGCAGTCTAAACAGTTTCAGTATAGGAATCATGTTTGGGAAGTTTATTTAAACTTTTTTCTTACCTGGGGTTCAGTCTTTTTCTAATTTGACTTGTTTTTAATTTTTTGCAGGCAAATCTAGGCTCGTGAGGACGAAAAGAAAACGGTTTTTATTGCGTCAATCTTGGTGCAAATTTTTTTGGCGCGAAGTTGCGCCGCTGATTGTGCAAATTTTGTAATTTCCTTTGTCTTTGTTGATGCTAGTTGTTTTCGCGCGAAATTGTGTTTGTTATGACGCGAGTTGTTTCATTTTCTGGTGTTAGTTTTGCGGCAAAAAAATTAAATTTCCTTTTGTATAATGCTTCATTATTGCCGCCAAAATTTAGTTATTTTAGCCCTCTTCCTCTATTGCTCGCTGTTTTCATTAATTTTTTAATTTTTTTTAAAATATATTTTTATTGAGGTTTTTAAAGGCATACAGTATAAAGAAAATGTTCTTTAACAAACGTAAAAGATATACAATACAAGAATTGCTTCCAGATCATACTTAAAACAGTTACAAACACTGACATTAGGGTATTCATTTTCAAGAAGAATATAGTATATAGTTAAGCATAGATTGTTTATACATGCTATTTAAGTAGCCGTTAAAAATGTATATGAAAGACCTGGTAATATTGAAACCTCATTTTGAATTAGAGATGCGGGGGGGGGGGGGGGAAATATCAATAGCCACTATAGTGAACCACATATATGAAGAATTGGGGGATATTATAATTGGATATGTTTTCCCCCATGTTTATCCATGAAACTATAGGGGGGGTGAACGGAGCCAACAATCTTGTAAAAAATAATTACTCACTATGAATGGTTCTAAAATATCTTAAAGAGAGGTATATCTTTGCAGCCTATATTTCAGCAAGAGGTATTGTGCATATGGGATGAGGAGCTATTTGAGGTTGGAGTTATGATTGTTCTATGGAAATGCTAATTGGGTGGTAATAGTGATTGCCATATAAGAGTATAGTCAGGGGTAGAGTAAGGTTTAACATTTTTAAAGGAAAAATAAAAGAAATTCCCCACTGTCATTTGCTATTAAATTAAGACTGCGCCATCTCGGTCGCCGACAGCACAGCCCTCATATAACCAGCCATCTTAGATATTATAAGGTATATGGCAACCCTGACAAAGACTACCTAGATACTTAAAATATCTTTGTCAAATATATATTCAGGTATTCCAGGTGGTAGGTATGAGTAAGTGTAAATATAGAAATTGTTCAACATTCCAAAAGGTTCTACCATGGAAACATAGATTCATCCCCTTACGAATTTACAGAGCAACATTTTATATGCATCAATAAAATACTATCAATACCATGGGAAGCAAAAAAAAAAAAAGAGATATCTTGAATACTATTAAAAAAACAGACTATATAATGTGACCATACAAACTTAAGAGTGAAGTCTTAACATACACATTAGGGTTTATATTTATGCACATAGAAAAAAACTGTATATAGATCCTCAAGAGATGGTTTTCATGAATTTTGAAAGCTATTATGCCTGCTTTTTATTTTTCTATCTACTGAAACTGTTACATTGTGGAAATTTAATGTTTTGCCTAATGTTTTTTTTCTTCTTCTTCTGTTACATTTTGCAAGATGCCTCATACTGATCCTGACTCTGATGTTGCTGTAGAAACTTTGATGCCCTGAAACACAATTCTACAAAGCTAAGTGTTTTTTTTTCATTATTAAGCTGTTATTTCTTCCGCTCAATTATGCGGCATTTATCATATTTTATGCTAGTAATGTTTCTACATGTACAATGACATTTACTGTTTTTACTTATTCAGTTTATGTACTTTGATTTCATCTGCAAACATCACATGTTATTGCTTATATCATTAAAGGTTATGACTTCTATTTTGCCTTTAAGTAAACTTACAAGGTCTTTTCAAAATTGTTAAGAACCCAAATTTTTCTTTCGTGATTCAGATAGAGCATGCAATTTTAAGCAACTTTCTAATTTACTCCTATTATCAAATTTGTTATTTTTAGCTTTCAGGAGCCTAGTCCTCCTATTGACTATGTTATTTTAAAATCTGGATTTCCAGATTGTGAGTGTATATTTATCTCTCTACCTCCCACTGCTTGTCTCAACAATACTAGGCCATAGGCATTTTTGTGCTCCTTCATATAATCCTCTGCAGAGATCCAGACATATTCTCTAGTCCAGTCTTCTGGGTGACTGATATTGATCCCAGACTGCCTCGTCTACACCATTAGGGGTGTCTAACCATATGTGAGTATAATCATTAACATCTATCAAAATCTCTGTTCCATACAATACTGGGCCATGTGGCGCTTCTGTTTTTGTGTGTGTCCTCTAAGCATATGTTGAAGAAACAAAACTTAGTTGATTCATGAGAGATTCCAATAAAAGAAAAGTCTTGTACCCATGGCTGTCCCAGTCCTTTGTCTATAGAACTTGCCCTCAAATGAGAAATAATTTTGTTCAAGTATAAATCTGATACCATTTAATATAAACTCTTGTTGTTCTTTCTTTAGAGTGGTATCTTTATCAAGATATTTTCTAACAGATTCTATGCCCAATTCATGATTAATTATCGTATATAGGGAGGTCACATCACATGTTACAAGAGTGTAGTTATGTTCCCATTTAATATTATTTAAAATTTGAAGTATTTCTGTAGTATCTTTGAGGTATTATGGTAATTCTTTAACATATGTTTGAAGATATCCGTCTATATATTTTGATAAGTTAGAGGTTAGGGAGTCGATACCTGATATTATCGGTCTACCTGGGGGATTAGTGGGATTTTTATGTACCTTAGGTAGGTAATAGAATACAGGAATTTTAGTTATTTTTGGCAGCAGGAAGCCATATTCTTTATCATTTAATATATTTTTATATTTAGCTTCATCAATTAATTTCATGAATTTGAGTGAATACTTCTTTGTAGGATCAAGTTTTAGTATTTCATATGTGTTGGTATCACCCAATAATCTATATGCTTCTTCTGTGTATTGGGATCTGTTCATTATTACAACTCCTCCCCCCTTGTCTGCAGGTTTTATGATTATGTTGGGGTCTGACTGTAAATTTTTTAAAGTTTTTCTTTCTGTAAATGTTAAATTATTAGATCTATTTTTTGCATTTGCTTTTTTAATGTCTCTTTGTACCAATCTCTCAAACATTTCTAAGTTTCTCCCTTTTTCATTCACCGGATAAAAAGTTGACTTAGGTTTTAAGTTAGAGTGTTTAAATGTGGTTGATGTTGGGGTTGAGTTGATAGATTGTGTCTGCCAATTAATTTCTATTGGATTTTTGAGGAAATAATTCTTTTTTTTTTTTCCCAACAACTTTATTGAAAATAATGAAGTAACATACAAGAAATGGGAGACGCAGCTCCTCCAGTATACATGTTCAATAGTTGTCTTATATTTTCATAATTTTGCATAAACGAACAAAAACTTCTGGTCATATGATTTTATAACATTAGTTTAAAGGGGAAAGGGAAAAGGAATAAAGGGATTTTCAAAAAAAAAAGGGAAAAGGAAGAGATAGTGAAGGACGAGTCCTGTCCCGCCCGCAACCAGTTGGAGGTATATTTATAGGATTACTTTGTGTGTATGTAAGTTTACCAGGTTTGGGATATTTCTGCATAAGTTTCCATTTTTGCATTTTTGAGGTAATAATATTCTTCAAGCTCTAAAAGGTCTGTAACTTTTTCAACCCACATACCCAATGAAGGGCCTTTATTACTTTTCCAATTTTTGGCTATTAGTAGTTTTGCTCCGTTTGTCATTATCGTAAATAATCTTAAATAAGGTTAATGTTTAATGTTTGTAGGTTTATTTAGAAGCCATATCATGGGGTCCAGAGGGAGTACAATCTCCAGAATAGTTTCTATTTCTTTAATTACGTGTCGCCAGAAATTTTGAATGTCATTACACCACCACCACATATGTGCATCATTACTATTTACGTGTCCGCATCTCCAACATGTGTTTGGATGGGAGCGAAATAACCTGTGTAGCTTCTTTGGGGTAAAATACCATCTATGTAGTAGTTTGAAATTGAGTTCTAGGATAGAGGATGAAACAGAGGATTTTCTAGTGGCTTGTAGAATGGAGTGGCTCGTTTGGGGTGATATGATAATACCTAGGTCTGTTTCCCACTTTTCTAAAAATGGGGGTATATACCCGGGGGGTTTCTGGGATAATAGTTTATAAATCATGGTTAGTGTATGTCTGAGTGGTGGTGTTTGTATGCATAAGGATTCAAAGTTTGTCAACGGTCTAGACAGATTATTGTAGTCTTTGTGTTTAAGTATATAGTTTCTAGCTCGTCGGTATGTGAACCAATTGGAGAAACATTCATGACCATCCGCAATCAGATCTGATTGCGTGCGAATTGATTCGTTTGCGATCATGGTCCGTACTGTTATGTCTGTAGTTTGGTTTACTGGGTCTATCATGGTAGCAGGTGGGTACAATATAAATTCCCCATTCTCCAAGAGGGACGTCAATGGAGATGGTTTGGAGGAGATAAATAAGGATGTGTTAATGACTTTGTCCCATGTCCTGAATGTCTCACTCGTTATCGGGTTACTATCTGTTTTGAGCTGGGGCTTGTTGGAGATGTCCCAACACAGTCTACCTAGATGAGGTTTTTGGTGAATTAGATGTTCTAAGGGAATCCAGCGTTTGTGTTGGTAGTGAATGTTCCAGTCCACAACCCTCTGTAAAACAATTGCCTGTCTATACAATTCAACATTCGGAACTCCCATTCCCCCCAGAGATCTGGGTGAGTACATTATGTTTTTATTTATTCTAGGTGGTTTTCTGTTCCAAATGTAATCATTAAAAGCTTTTTGTATAGAAGGTAAGTAAGTTGTGGGTAATGGGATGGGTAGTGTTTGTAGGTAGTAGAGTATTCTTGGGAAAATATTCATTTTAATAACCTCTATACGTCCCAACCAAGATATCTGTTTAGATCTCCATGAGGAGAGGTCATTTATATGTTTAATGTAGTTCATATTGAACATGTCGTCATAGGTTGGCGCTAATTTGACCCCTAGATATTTAAGTGAAGAATGACACCATGAAAATGATGTGAGTTGTTTTATATTGTGTATGTCGTGTTTGTTCATGTTTATACTTAGAATCTCAGATTTGGACTTGTTAATGGTGAAATTTGAGAGTGCGTGAAAAATCTCTAATTCTTGATTTATTTGTGGGATTGACTCTTTGGGAGCTGTGATGGAGAAGAGCATATCATCTGCGAAAAGAGAGACTTTATATTGTTGTGTGCCAATGTTAATACCATGTATTTGTGGGTTATTCCTAATACTAGTTGCTAATGTCTCTATTACAAAGGTAAACAAAAGAGGTGAAAGGGGGCATCCCTGACGCGTTCCATTTGTTATAGTAAAGGAGTCGGATAAGGATCCATTTATCAGTGTGCGAGCGCTCGGTTGAGAATAAAGTGAGAAAATCCGAGTTATTATTTGGGGGCCTAGACCTATCTGCAATAAAGTGGCTTTTAAGAAGTCCCATGCTATGCGATCGAAAGCCTTTTCGGCATCGGTAGATAAGAATAGGGATGGTATATTTTTTTTGGTGATATAATGGATAAGGTGTAGTGCTCTTACCGTGTTATCTTTGGCTTCACGGCCCGGAACAAAACCAACTTGGTCAGAATGTATTATGTGGGGAAGGATTTTATTCAGTCTATGTGATAGAATTTTCGCAAATATTTTAATGTCCGTGTTTAATAACGAAATGGGACGATAGTTCGCAGGTAGAGAATTAGATTTATTTGGTTTTGGTATTAGTGTTATATGGGCCTCTAGGGCCCTAGCCGAAAACCCGCCGGAGGACTCTATGGATTGGAAGTATTTTAACATCTGTGGGGACAGTGTCTCTCTAAATGTAGTGTAGTACTTGTGAGTAAAGCCATCTGGGCCAGGTGTTTTCCCTGTGGGTAGGTCTTTAATTACTAGTTCTATTTCTTCTACTGTCAGAGGTTCTTCTAAAGTATCTTTTTGTTCGGGAGTGATAGTTGGAAGTTTCAAGTGTTTAAGGTAATTGTCTATTATAGTTGGGCGCAATTGGGGGTTTTCTGATTGATGGAGCGGGTTATTTCTAATATTGTATAATTTTTGGAAAAATTTCTGAAATACTCGTGCTATTCCAGGTGTAGAGTGTTGAGATTGCCCTTGTTCGTCAGTAATGTGTAAAATGTATTTTTTGTGGTTTTTGTGTTTAAGGTACCTTGCTAGAAGCCGCCCGAATTTGTTGCGGCCCTCATAGTGTCTTTGTCGGTTATAAAATGCTTTTCTCTTAATTTCTTTGGATAAGTGTGATGCTAGTTTTTGTTTTTCAGTAGTCAGTTCCCTCAGTACCTCCTTATCGGAAGGGGAGCGTTTATGTCTGTCCTCCAGTTGTTGGATTTTATCTAGGAATGTCTTAACTGCTTCTCTTTTAAGTTTATTATGGTATGCTTTTATAGCCATCATTTCGCCTCGTATGACGCTTTTGTGCGCTTCCCATAGTGTTTGAGGGGATGCTACTGATGAAGTGTTAAATTGGAAGTATTCCGTAAAAACTTTGTCAATTTTTAGAGCATTAATAGGGTCGGTTAATAAATAATCGTCCAGTCGCCAAACAAAATCTTTAATAGGTTTAGATGGCCATATGAGGGAGCCGAACACTGATGAGTGGTCTGACCAAGTGATTGAGTTAATCTTTGCTGATTTAAATAGTGCCAAGCCACCTACGTCTGTAAATATATAATCTATTCTAGTGTAGGTCTCGTGAGGATATGAGTAAAACGAGTAGTCCCTACTTAGCGGGTGTAAAGTTCTCCATACATCTTGGGCGACAACTTGTTTGAGATATGATTTTATTTTGTTTAGCTGTGAGGTAGGTAGTGATGATCTCTGCGAAGAGCTGTCTATTTCCGGGTTTAAAACTATATTAAAATCCCCACACATTAAAAGCGGTCCTTTCTGGTAATCTAATATTATATTAGTGAGCTTTTTAATGAATTTGTGTTGGCCTGTGTTTGGCGCATATACTGAAACCAGTGTCACTGGTCGGTTATAGAGT
Organism: Bombina bombina; assembly: GCF_027579735.1. NCBI lineage: Eukaryota > Metazoa > Chordata > Amphibia > Anura > Bombinatoridae > Bombina > Bombina bombina. The sequence continues at coordinate 371,960,998 of NC_069504.1, read as the reverse complement.
ATACCGATTACTATAATATATCTACCTTCTTTATCTCTGATGGTATTTAGTTCTGCAAAGGGAATACCTCTTTTGATTATGATACCAACACCTTGTTTCTTATGTTTGTGATGTGAAGCCCAAAAACAGATTCCGAATTGGCTAGCAAAGGTAGTGGGTTCTCTTCCCTTTCTAAAGTGTGTTTCTTGGAGGAACAACACATCTGCTCCCTGGCTACGACTGTCTCTCAGTACTACGGATCTCTTTTGTGGTATGTTGAGACCTTTTGCATTAATGGAATATAGTTGTAATTCGTTTGTGTGTGTGTTACGTTTTACTTGTTTAGCCATGATCTAGATGGAATGTGAGATTAATGTGGATAGAATATGGGTTACTTACACAAGTACTTTTTTTGGGAAGTGATTTATGGTTGCAGGACAGGACAGGACCGCCAACTGTGAACGGAAAAGAGAGATTTGAGAAAAGGGAGGAACAAATAAAAACGAAAACAAAAACTAGAGTCATCATATTAACATTCATGAGGTAGCATGCCATTTAGTAGGTCTCCAGCTCACAGGTAAATATTACAGGTAGGGAATTACTTGGCTAGATATTAGACCTCTGCTCAACTTTCTCAGTTTATTCTGTATACTTTGGTATAGCAATATTTTTCAACTGATTTTAACTAATTAACTGTTTCTCATTATCTCAGCAATTAAGATCTTCTGATTAGTTTGCTACATAAGTTTGCTGTTGCTATTACTTTCATAACATACAGTCCAGGACTTTTTAATTTCTTACATATTAACTGTTTAACTAGTAATAACTTAACTTCTTGTATAGGACTAGAATATTAAATCAAGGCATTCCTGTCTATATAACTTTTGAAAAAACAAAATTGGCAACATTAACTCTTCAACACATTAACAAGCATAACCTCTTAATTTGAGGGTAATTTTCGATCACAGTTAGTTTGTTCTTTGATACAGATGTCACACAGTGACCAAGTCTGTTCATCTTTCATCCATAGATTTTAGTTAGTATCTATTGAGTTCCTATTGCCTAGTTCTAAATGTAAAGCAATAGCAAACAACAGTATTGTATAACTCTCTATATACTTATCAGTTCTTGTCGAGATTGGGTGAGGTATCTCCAGTGGACTGTTTTTTTAGTATCTGGACACAATTCCAGTCTCATGGAACATCTTTATATAGCCGACATAGTGTCTTCTGTCTTTTTCTTCTTTTGCTGAACAGTTGACCATTGCGGTCTCTGAGGGAGGGGAGGGTCATTCTGGTGTGTGGGTCGATTCGGTAGATCAGATTGTGGAAAGTCAATGTTCAAGCCTTTAGAGAAAGAGTCTATATCTGTTGAGTCTCTGTATATGTACGTTCTACCTTCCTTCTGTACAATTAGACTGAAGGGGAATCCCCATCTGTATTTCACCTTCCTCTCTTGTAGTCTTTGGGTGATGAAGCGAATCTCTCTTCTTCTTTCTATGGTGGCTGGACTGATGTCTTGGAATATTTGAATACTGTATGTTTGGAATCTAATTTCTCTTTGGAGTCGCACTTGTTTCCAGATAGCTTCCTTGTCTAGATAATTTGTAAATTTGATAATGATATCTCTAGGAGGTTTTGGTGGGATAGGGAGTGGTTTAAGAGCCCTATGTGCCCTTTCCATTGATGTTTCAGAGAGCTTGACATTTGGGGCAATATATTCAAACATTTGCAGGAGGTAAGAAGGCAGCGATTCCTTAGTAGCTTCTTCTGGAACACCTCTTATCCTTAAGTTACTGCGTCGATTACGATTGTCCAAATCTTCAATTTTCAGTTGGAGTGATTGAACTATAGATTCGTGCCTTGTTAGTTGGTGGTTGACATCAGACACAATATTGTTCAATGAATCTTGGCCTTCCTCTAAGTATTCGAGCCTTGATCCCATTTCACTTATGTCTTTCCTCAGAGATGACATTTCAGTCTTAATAAATGTTTTTAGTTCTGCAAGGTCAGATTTAGAGGGTAGTAGTGAGATAGTAGATTGTATCTGAGATAATTGGTCCGAGTTTGTGGTGTGAGCAGCAAGGCGCAGTTCCTGCTGTGTAGATTCATCATCAAGGGGTGTCTGCAACTGTTCTGGAGTCTCTGTTTCTTGTCTGGTAAAGAAAGAGTTCACTGAAGTGATGCCTGTCAGTTTTTCGTCAGATTTAGTATTTTTCTTGGCTGCCATTGTCGAGTATTGTGGCCTGTAGACGTTAGATTTCAAGCTGTTTCAATGTGTGGTTTGGGGAAGGGAGTCCAGCAAGGCTCCTATTATTGTATTTCCCAGAAAAGGGTGGCTGCGAGAGGGTAGATATTAATAAAGGCGAGGTATTATCTGGCTCCTATGGTTAATCCGGTTGTTGTAAGGATCAAGAGTTAGTTTATAATCTGTGCCTTTGATTTAATCTAGCCAGTATCTTGTGTATTAGTGATTTTGTTATGCCATGTGAGTAGGGGATATAAGAGTGATGTACTTCTCTTTTGCTTTCAGTTAGATAGTTGTATACAATTATCCCAATCTCCTCTAGGTTAAGAAAGTCGTAGTTTTTATTTTGTAGTTGGGAGCACAGCCCTCAGTTTCTGATGTTTCCCCTTCTCGCTTACTGTCTACCGTGTTTGCCCTGTTCAGCCCTCCCCAGCACTACCACAGTTCCCCTGCACTGGCCTGCTCCGAAGGTATCAGTCTATTTGTCTATGGCCAGGACAGATGCATTTGCAACCAACACACAAACTCCTTAGACCAAGTTTTATGCTTAGCTGTTTTACTTTTGGGCTAGCCGTATCTTTTCCCACTCCTTGCTCCTGAATTGTCTTACCGCGTGGTCCTGCGTAATGGCGGCGCAATGTTTGCAATCGACCTCCTCCAGACCGGTTCCTGCTTCAAGTGTTCTTCCAGTCCCGGTGGCTGTTCAGTTAAGGTATTGAGCAGAAATTTAAATACTTTACTTTACTTTCGTGAGAAAGTCACTTGCCGCTTGTCACTTTGCAGTCTGCCTCACTTGGTATAGCGGTCCGTCTTTATAACGATGACGGAGCTCTTTCTCTTCTCTTTCCGCTTACCGGAGTCTGTGGGGAAGGGTCATCTAGCAGACTATAAGCTTTTTAAGTGTAAATTCCCGGTTTTAACTTTGATTATTAGGCTGGAGACCTATGGCTTGCACAGAGCTTTTCTAAACAGCGGCCATGTCCCTGCACGGCTACGCCCCGCCTCCTTGAGGAAATACCTCTTAAGTGTAAGTTTTCTAACAAATTGACTCACATTGATGTGAGTATTAAATTTGTTCATTGTTGCTGAAGGGGCAAAGCTTAAACCCAAGTTGAGGACTCTTTTTTCTTCCTCTGTTATAACTTTATTACTTATATTAAAGATTCCATTAGTAGATGTTATTTGACTCTCTTTGTGTCCCTTTCTCTTTCTCCCTCCTCTAGTCCCTCTCTGTTTCTTTTTCTTTCCCTTTGTGGTGGGCCTATATTGTACCTGGTTGTTGGATGGCATAACTCTAAAAAATCACTCTCATTGTTCTGGTTCTCATTTTTGTATGTATCTGTATTTAGTGGTTCAAATCGATTTGATGTTCTAATTCTCCATTCATTATTTTGTTGATTATATGAGTTATAGTGTCTAGGTCTTTCCCACTCATCATCTCTTCTTTCATAATATTGTCTTTGTCTGTCTGAATGTGATCTTTCATTATATCTTCTATCCCATTGTTCCCAAGAATTGTATCTGTTATAGTTTCTATGCTCAGATCTATCTTGGGTTTGTTTGTAGTATTGGTCATTTTGTGATATATTTCTATTTTGTCCAAATTGTCTATCTCTGGTGTGGTTGTATTGTGATCTGATTTGATTAGGTCTATTGTATGTTCTCGAATTATAGTGTATATTAGATGAATATTGGTCATCATATCTATTTCTGGACCGATAATTAGGTCTGTAATTTGTCATTTCTCTAAGTTTTGTATTTTCATTTGGTTTTATGTTCTCTCTTGTGTTTTGCATTTCAGTGTTAGGGTTCTCATCTATGTGTATTGGCTCTGTGTTTGAATAATCATCCTTATCCCTATTTAGTTTTCTCCATTTTACCTCTTGTAATTCATTGTTTAGACTAATTAGTTTAGCCATGATTTCCCTTTGTCTATTTTTATATTCTTGGTGTTCTTTTTTATCAATCAATTTATTTTTTAACAGTGTAATATTTTTCTCAATTGATTCAAGAGGTAAAATGGAGAAAACTAAATAGGGATAAGGATGATTATTCAAACACAGAGCCAATACACATAGATGAGAACCCTAACACTGAAATGCAAAACACAAGAGAGAACATAAAACCAAAAGAAAATACAAAACTTAGAGAAATGACAAATTACAGACCTAATTATCGGTCCAGAAATAGATATGATGACCAATATTCATCTAATATACACTATAATTCGAGAACATACAATAGACCTAATCAAATCAGATCACAATACAACCACACCAGAGATAGACAATTTGGACAAAATAGAAATATATCACAAAATGACCAATACTACAAACAAACCCAAGATAGATCTGAACATAGAAACTATAACAGATACAATTCTTGGGAACGATGGGATAGAAGATATAATGAAAGATCACATTCAGACAGACAAAGACAATATTATGAAAGAAGAGATGATGAGTGGGAAAGACCTAGACACTATAACTCATATAATCAGCAAAATAATGAATGGAGAATTAGAACATCAAATCGATTTGAACCACTAAATACAGATACATACAAAAATGAGAACCAGAACAATGAGAGTGATTTTTTAGAGTTATGCCATCCAACACCAGGAGCTTCAAAAGATACAGAGTACAATATAGGCCCACCACAAAGGGAAAGAAAAAGAAACAGAGAGGGACTAGAGGAGGGAGAAAGGGACGCAAAGAGAGTCAAATAACATCTACTAATGGAATCTTTAATATAAGTAATAAAGTTATAACAGAGGAAGAAAAAAGAGTCCTCAACTTGGGTTTAAGCTTTGCCCCTTCAGCAACAATGAACAAATTTAATACTCACATCAATGTGAGTCAATTTGTTAGAAAACTTACACTTAAGAGGTATTTCCTCAAAAATCCAATAGAAAGAAATTGGCAGACACAATCTATCCACTCAACCCCAACATCAACCACATTTAAACACTCTAACTTAAAACCTAAGTCAACTTTTTATCCGGTGAATGAAAAAGGGAGAAACTTAGAAATGTTTGAGAGATTGGTACAAAGAGACATTAAAAAAGCAAATACAAAAAACAGATCTAATAATTTAACATTTACAGAAAGAAAAACTTTAAAAAAAATTACAGTCAGACCCCAACATAATCATAAAACCTGCAGACAAGGGGGGAGGAGTTGTAATAATTAACAGATCCCAATACACAGAAGAAGCATATAGATTATTGGGTGATACCAACACATATGAAATACTAAAACTTGATCCTACAAAGAAGTATTCACTCAAATTCATGAAATTAATTGATGAAGCTAAAGATAAAAATATATTAAATGATAAAGAATATGGCTTCCTGCTGCCAAAAATAACTAAAATTCCTGTATTCTATTACCTACCTAAGGTACTGTTAGGAGACTCCTTCTCTTGTTCTCCTCTGCTTCAGGACTCTGGTATCTACCCTGCAAAGTGTTTTCAAGTACTTGGAGGGCCATTCAGAGAACACACAAGAATATGTTTGCCGAACAGCTCTAATTTTATTGTTCAGGATAGCGAGCTTATATACCTTTCAGAATACATTGAAATCTGTAGTCATTAGCTCATTTCTAAGATGAGGAAAAACATCTGGCATCCTGTAAGTTGTACATCACATTTGTCAGATATCCTTGAAGATATTAAGTAAATTTATGACTGACAGGAAAAAAGGAGTAATGTAGGATCTCAAAATATTTCAATCTGATGTATAGCTACTTTTGACCTAACTAAAATTCCTTACATCAGCAGTGTTTTCTCACACATAGCTCAAGGGTTTAATAGTACATATAAAATGTGTGTATAAAGGTCACTATGTGTCTAGCTACAATTGAATATTAAAGGGATACAGAAAAGATACATTAAGATACATTACAATTAAACATAACATATAAAAATGATACAATGTATATATATGCTCCCTAGATATTATAATATTCTTACAATAAGAGTTACAGCATATAGGTTTAACAAGTGACGTATTCATAATTACATCATTTCACATGGTATTTCTATAAGAACAAAGAAACTCATAGAAAATATAATTGGAATAAAAGGAGTGTTAGGGAGTCATTTCTACAGGAATACACAGTAACTGGGCCTCCTAGCCCAGCACAAATCACAGCCGTTTGACATCTTGTAGAGATAGCAATGCACATCGACAGGGTCATTCTCAGGGCTATTATATCTATGCAAGTCTCCCTAACATCAGCATGTCTCTTACTACATAATAAACCACTATAATAAAAGTCTAATCATTACAAAATGGATGCTAATCATCACAAGATGGCTGCGGGGAACAAGATGGCTGCCGTCAGGTTCATATTACCCCTAACATACCATCCTTTTATTCTAACAGAATAACATAAAAATAGACTGACATAGAAAAGTAGTAAAACCTTATATTATTATATACTTTTATAGGCTAATTGTCACTGCATATCGGTACAGTCCCTCCAATACCTTCCATCTATCTTCCAGCCTTCCCAAAACTACCGGTCTACCGGCACAGAGACCCAACCAGCCCCCCATCTACCCCCAAACAACTCTGCATCTTCTATCTCTCCACCTGCATTGCTAGCACCCCCCAATATGTCCAACAGTTCCTTTTAAAACATGACATAGCAACAGCACAACTGTCTCTAGGTGGCCTCTGAATACTTTAAGAACAGTCTTTGTCCATTTGAGAGCGCTGCACCTTGACACTTTGCTATAATACAGTTCTCCAACAGTTCATTTGCAGTAGGGGTGCTTATCCACGGTTCTTCCGCAGGGAGATACTGGAAATCTGATGGTTTGTTCATGGGGTAGACAAGGCAACCAGTGGATACCCATGGCAAGCAAACACTCGAGTCACAGGGAGTCTAGGAAGCAAACAGAAACAGTACAGGATGAGTACACACCGCAATACAATCACAATTATGACCAAATAAAACGTCACTTTCATCCTATGTCATTTAAAATCAAACAAAACATTGTTGATATACAATACAAACTAAATACATTGACATTTCTCAGAGAATAATTTACAACTTCTCTATACACTTTTAAATGATACTTCATGAATACTACGCAAGTGAAAAGATACCATACTAATTAATAAAAGGGAAAAATACATTTACTTTCATAAACTATAATTAGGCTATTCCCTGAAACAAACATTTCTCTGTATATTTACTATAAACTTCTAGCTTAGACGTGTCCTCCTTATGTTCTAAAGGGTGAAGGGTCTAAGATATTATGATATATTGCAGCATTTTTCTGAAACATATTTTTATACTCAGTGGGCCATTCAATAGGGTACAATACTGCACAGTTCACAGTTACATTTATCTAAAAATTACTATGTTAAGCACATAAACTACAATGTGCACTAATACCAATGAAGCATATGACCTCTTATACCTAATATGTTCAATAAAAATAAAACAACTACAAGAGAATACAAAACAAGAAGTATAAGGAATCAAGTTAAAACAATACTCCCCTAATTTAATTGGTTGACCCTGTAACAGCATAACAGGACCTCCATATCGAGCGATAAGGCACAGTCCAGAGAAGGATAGTCTTTATGTCCTGAAGACACACATCAGAGGAAACAGTCATGGATTACCCAGAGTCCAGTTCTGGGGCTGGTACCAGCATGCAAAGCAAAGAATGGATCCAAAGATAGTTCAGTAACTTTTTTACTGCAGTATGGTGGTTAAAACAAGCTTGACAAAAGGTCTTTCATTTTCTTTTTTTCTTTCTTTAAAGGTTTACTTGCTTTCAATCTTTAATCTTTTGAAGAGTGCACTTATGGAATTTTATCTGTACAGATTTTACCTAAATATGGAAAAAACTCAAAAATAATTCCGTTAGTGTTTTTTAATTTCTGGATACAGCTGCATGATCTCATCCTGCAAATACAAATATAGTGTTAAGAAACAATCACCCCTATCACATAAAGATACTCATCAATACTCATCAATACTTCCCTCTTGTTTGCGTGAAACATCCCATGTGGCATGCAAACACAACATAACAAAAAACAAAAAGACAAATTATCCACTCCACTCATGCATGCAGAATACAATTCTCAATAGCAAGCAAAATCAAATACACCTCCACATGCAATATTCCATTCATACAGCACCTTACCACACGCATTCACGAAAAATAAAAATACAACATTCTCTTAGAAAACACTTAAACCAATTGTCCATTTTAAAAAACAAAACATGAACAGCCGACACAAACTTTTAACAACCAAAATTAACCTGAAATTCAAAACCAATTCTGCCATTCCCTGAAACGCAGCACTCGCAAAACACTACAAAATAATTAAAATCGTAAAACAACCATCTATGCCGTGGTTCTGCAAATTCTACCATGTACAATTCTATGAGATCACACTAATAATGCAATCACCTCAGAAGATCAATAAACTCCAGTTGCATATTTACAAATAAAATCCCTAACCATAAATTTACAAAAGAACACACAAACACCTAAGTATCCAATTTTGGGAATAATTAGAGAATAATGATACAGCCACTGTTCTATATAGCTCCTGCTCGCATGCACCATGCAAATCCACTGTTAAAGGGACATTTTAGTATAAATTAAACTTTAATTATTCAGATATGACTTTTAATTTTAATCAACTTTCCAATTTACTTTTATCATCAAATTTTTTCTTGGTATTCTTAGTTTTAACTAAACATAGGTAGGCTCATATGCTAATTTCTAAGCCTTTGAGGGCTGCCTCTTATCACAGGCTTTTTTTAAATCTCTTTCCAACACAGAGAGACAAAATACACGTGGGCCATATAGATAACACTGTGTTCAGGCACAGGGGGTCATTTAAGATTCAGCACAAAACAATGCTAAATTTAAGACAACAGACCATAAACAGTCACAGTCATGTGACCAGGGAGCTGGAAGAATGCCCCTAGACACAAGGCAGCAAAAAGCATACCAATACAACTGTGTTGGCCATGCAACACTGGGGAATGGTCAATAAAGGGACCATCCATCCTCAAAACAATAACAATTATATGGTAGACTGTCCCTTTAAGTAAATCAGATGTGGCACAAATAATTTGTGAAAAGCTGCTAGAATCCAGGCTATACTCCTACACAACCAAAATTTCAATAACAACTCTGTTTACAATTTGACATTCACCATTCTGCAGCTCTCTAGCCAAATGCAACAAATGTATATAACAAAAAATAAAATAAGCTTTCTACAAAAAAAAATAATAATAAAAATTTCCCCTTTAAATTATTCCCAATGAGTCATTGGCCTTACTTATAATAAACATGTATACTGACATTCATTAAATAGCCTAAGCAAGCATAACCAGCATAAAAACACACAGTGGGATGCAGGCTAGTTAAAGGGACATTTTACTCAAATTAAAAATGATCTTTAATTGAAACTGCTGACACAGTTAAATATACTAGTGTTAGGCTTACAGTAAACCTCATTGTCTTCTCTGTAAATATTTCCTTAAAATCTCAGATTTTATATCCCTTTAAATATTTTCACTCCTCTGTTTGTCTTCATTTTTTTTTTTTTTTTTTTTTTTTAGTCTCACAGATCGTAACACTAAGATTGTAGACAACTTATCAATTAGTTTGCATTACAGAGAGAATTCAGTTACACTGCAAAAGAAATATCTGCTAACTAAATGGTAGATTTAAAAAGAATACAAAGAAAGGTCCCAAAAATATATATTTTGCAAACTACTAATACAGTGTTATTGCTGCTAATAAAATGACAATTTTCTAGTGCTCTGCCTACACACTGAGTTCTGATTTTACAGACTAACAATTCAACCCATTACAATTTACTTTATATATACACAAACTTGCAAATGCAACTTCTCCTACATTTGAAACTATTCAGCTTATATCACAAGTCATTACAAATACATTAATATAAAACAATTTTACAGTACACTGTCCCTTTAAGGACTAACCATTCATTACGTAAATTACATATGTATATTCTAACCATAATTTAGGCTGCTTGTATGATTTACCACACAAATTTCACCTCTGTATTGTAGCATGCCCTGCAGATTAATTTACTTGCAACAAAAACGGACGCACTTTTAAATAAACTTTCAATTACAGCTTATAACTATATGTCATTGGGTGCACCAACTCTGTGCACAGACCTTACAAATACAACATACGTCAACCTATTAATCATTCCAAAAACAGTTTCATTTTTACCAGAGCGTGACAAAAAAATCACACACCATCGCACTTTCAAAGCCACTCTCAAAGCCGTTACTTGCCACACAATTATCACTTAAAACTAAAACTGCACATGAATACCACATACTTAAAACATGCTGGTGACTTTAAAATACAGGTATATAAAATAACATTACAACACATTTATACAGCTATACAGACAAGCTCATTTCATCTCGCATACCAGAGATTCACTCCCCCTCTTTGTTTTTTTTGTTTTTTTTTTTCAGGAAAACATATATTTATTAATTTTCCTCCAATTTTAAAATGTATTTGTATATATCTGAGTCTGAAAAGATTGGCCATTTCCTCACAAATTCAGATAAATACATTTCAAATAATTAAATCTGTTACACTTAAATCTCCCTTTCATTACTGCACACATATACAACGGAACAGTTTTTTAAATTTCTCTTCACTGACTCTACACAGCTGCTCACTGACAGATCTTTTTATGATCCCCCCTCCCTCTCTAGAGTGGGTGCTTTTCTGCCTGAAATAAACTTTTTCTTTAACAACACAAAAAGAGCAGCAGTAATAAAATGCACAGTCACTTAATATATATTTTAAGCACAAAACAGCACAGTAAGTATATAGCAATAAAAAAAGCAAACTTTAAAAGCAATTAGAAAATGCAAAGGCAATACAGCAATTTGAAGTGTGCAAGCAGAAAAACAAATGCAATACAGCAACAGATTGCGCATAGACAAAGATAGCAAAACAATTTCCAGGCTGATACCAGAGTTTATGGATAAGATGCAATAAATTTTACGAATTATACCCCTTTATTTTACAACATATATACCGCATACAACACTATATACTTCAAATACCACATTAAATCCTTATATTCCAACAGAGACTCGAACTCCGTTTTAACCTTAAAAATACTATATTTTAACCAATAAAAACATATGTTTCTAGAGGACTCTAACCTCATCATATGTCACTGGAGGCCTCTAACCTCATCATATGTCACTGGAGGCCTCTAACCTCCGAAACCAATAAATATGTATCATTCAAAGGACTCTAACCTCAGATACCATATCTAATAAATAAAAACAATTAACATGTATCATTCAGAGGACTCTAACCTCAGATACCATGTAATCATGTATCTCTTGGAGGCCTCTAACCTCAGATACTACTTTATAACCAAAAACAATTTTTACCAAAAAATTTCCATAAAAAAAAACACCTTAAAAACACCTTAAATATACATATATACACAACATACACAGATATGCATAACATACATACACATTCCCCACTATATTTTTTTTTTATAGATAACCTGAGTGTCTGGTCCTATAGAGTTCTAGTTTGACAATGGGTAAGCAAAAAACAGTGCAAAACAAGTGTTTTACTCACCCCTTGACAAGCTATCACTTCTAGACACCATTTGTTAGGAGACTCCTCTAGGACCAGGACCCTCTTGTTCTCCTCTGCTTCAGGACTCTGGTATCTACCCTGCAAAGTGTTTTCAAGTACTTGGAGGGCCATTCAGAGAACACACAAGAATATGTTTGCCGAACAGCTCTAATTTTATTGTTCAGGATAGCGAGCTTATATACCTTTCAGAATACATTGAAATCTGTAGTCATTAGCTCATTTCTAAGATGAGGAAAAACATCTGGCATCCTGTAAGTTGTACATCACATTTGTCAGATATCCTTGAAGATATTAAGTAAATTTATGACTGACAGGAAAAAAGGAGTAATGTAGGATCTCAAAATATTTCAATCTGATGTATAGCTACTTTTGACCTAACTAAAATTCCTTACATCAGCAGTGTTTTCTCACACATAGCTCAAGGGTTTAATAGTACATATAAAATGTGTGTATAAAGGTCACTATGTGTCTAGCTACAATTGAATATTAAAGGGATACAGAAAAGATACATTAAGATACATTACAATTAAACATAACATATAAAAATGATACAATGTATATATATGCTCCCTAGATATTATAATATTCTTACAATAAGAGTTACAGCATATAGGTTTAACAAGTGACGTATTCATAATTACATCATTTCACATGGTATTTCTATAAGAACAAAGAAACTCATAGAAAATATAATTGGAATAAAAGGAGTGTTAGGGAGTCATTTCTACAGGAATACACAGTAACTGGGCCTCCTAGCCCAGCACAAATCACAGCCGTTTGACATCTTGTAGAGATAGCAATGCACATCGACAGGGTCATTCTCAGGGCTATTATATCTATGCAAGTCTCCCTAACATCAGCATATCTCTTACTACATAATAAACCACTATAATAAAAGTCTAATCATTACAAAATGGATGCTAATCATCACAAGATGGCTGCGGGGAACAAGATGGCTGCCGTCAGGTTCATATTACCCCTAACAGGTACATAAAAATCCCACTAATCCCCCAGGTAGATCGATAATATCAGGTATTGATTACCTAACCTCTAACTTATCAAAATATATAGACGGATATCTTCAAACATATGTTAAAGAATTACCATCATACCTCAAAGATACTACAGAAATACTTCAAATTTTAAATAATATTAAATGGGAACATAACTACACTCTTGTAACATGTGATGTGACCTCCCTATATACGATAATTAATCATGAATTGGGCATAGAATCTGTTAGAAAATATCTTGATAAAGATACCACTCTAAAGAAAGAACAACAAAAGTTTATATTAAATGGTATCAGATTTATACTTGAACAAAATTATTTCTCATTTGAGGGCAAGTTCTATAGACAAAGGACTGGGACAGCCATGGGTACAAGATTTGCACCCAGCTATGCCAATCTCTTCATGGGATATTGGGAAGAATCCTTCTTTGCCAGGCATGAACTGGGTGCAAATCTTGTACTCTACAAGAGGTACATAGACGATGTCATTTTTATATGGAAAGGGGAACTGTCAGAATTAGAAATGTTAATAAATGACATGAATAATAATGATATGAATATTAACTTTACATATACTTTCAGTAAACAAAAAATTGTCTTTCTAGATCTTGATATAGAAATTATTGATAACCAATTTAATACGTCTACCCACTTCAAAGAAGTAGATGCTAATAATTTCATACACTACAAAAGCTGCCACCTAGAAAGGTGGAAAAACAACATACCCAAAGGTCAATATCTGCGTATTAAAAGGAATTGTTCAAAAAACTTAGACTATGAAAGACAAGCAAGGGAAGAGGTAGATAAAATAGACCGTAAAGATCTATTATCTTATAGAAATAAACAAAGTAGGGACCATGGTGATACAAATAATGAGATAAACGTGTCATTTATTACGGATTATAACTGCAATAACAAATTAATAAACAAAATACTTAAAAAACACTGGCACATAGTACAGACGGATCCCATAATAGGGGATAAAGTAACACAATTTCCAAAAATCATATATAGAAGAGCAAAAAATTTAAAAAATAAATTAGCGCCAAGCGAACTGAAACCACTAAAAACAAGAAATCAAGATGTAAATTTAGAAGGAAATAAAATAAAAGGCTTTTTTCCATGCTTTGGATGCCGATCCTGTAAATACAGTAGCAAACTAAAAGAAATAGAAGTGAATAACTTTAAATATAGAATTGAGGAAACAATCAGATGTCAAGACAAAGGAATTATATACATAATTGAATGTTCGTTTAAAAAGTACTATATAGGTGAAACGAACAGAACCCTCCGTGATAGAATTAGGGAACATCTATCATGCATTGATAGAGGTACTCTTGACACACACCTCTATTCTCATTTCAGGGACATTCACAATAACAATCTCAAACATTTTAAATTTTGGGGTCTAGCCAAGATAAAATTAAATTGGAGAGGGGGAAATTTAGAAAATCAACTATTGAAGTTAGAAGCAAAAATGATCTACAATATGGACACATTATTTCCAACTGGCTTAAATTCAGAGCTAGATATCTCCCCTTTCTTATAACAATTTTACATTATACTAATATAAATAAATACCACCACTCTATGATAACACAGAAAGTGAGATACACATAGCCCAATGGATAAGATCTCCCTCTCTAACCCTAAAGGCCACGAGTTCGATTCCCATAACACTCCATCGTTGGTTCAGGTAAATATTACTAAACACCCCTCATTACCACCAAACACAATTTATATAGATTTTAGTCTCTTATGAATATCATTACTTCTTTCCCAATGGTCTAAACTTACAATTTCACTTATACAGACAAAATCATATCGTAAATAAAAAAAAAATTAAAAAAAAAAAAAATATATATATATATATATATATATATATACTTTCACTAATACATATATTTTACTATATACAATGTTGAGATAGATGTGGTTTAGTGGATAATACCCTCTGTTCAATTACCAAAAAGTTGTGAGTTCAATCACAAAAGTAAACACTGAAAGCACGCCAAAAAATTACTCATTAAGTTATAACTTTTTAATTTACATTTTTTATTTATATTTTTATTTGTTTTATATATTTTAAAAATGGACATATGCTCAAAATTCATGTAACTATAAGCATATCGAAATCAATACAAATACATACATTATATATTATATATATATCTAGAACTCCTATAATTTTAAATAATGTTTGTTTATTGCATTTTTATAAGAACCTTTCTAGGATCTATTAATCCCCTTCATTTATAACAACACAAAGAACAAAAATAAATGAAGGTTAATATGCTTCTTGTGGACACACACAACTATAAAATTCCACCTTTATATTGAATTGCCACATATCTATACCTTCCACCTTTAATTAAAATACATAGAACAGCCAATCCAAAACATTCAAGCCCTATATATGGCCTCAGGTGACACAGACAAACATGTCTTGATAAAGCCTAAGGGCGAAACGCGTTGACCTTGACACTGTTGTCACTCTGCACTTTATATTTTTATTTGTCTAAGCTATTGATTGCTATTATAATTGCCAAGAAAGGAAAGACAACTACCACAGGATCTCCTTTGCTGATTACTTTCTGCAACATTGCAGCTGGACGTTGCTACAACCTGCATTTGTTTCTAATCAGCTCTATCAAGTTGCACAGAACAACTGCCAAGTTTTACTTTTGATCTCCTACTATACAGATCATACTGTTAGTCACTACTAGTGACCGCAAAGATTTCCTTTAAGTCACCACTGTTCGTGACCGCAAAGACCACTCTTAAGTCACAATCTGTGACCGCAAAGATATAACCGCAAGTTAATATACGTAAGTCACAATTTGTGGCCGCAAAGACCGTGCTGTATAACATCACTGATGTCCGGTAAAGATTCTACTCCTAGTCACCTCTTGTGACCGCAAAGACCCCACTGTTAGTCACCTCCGTGACCGCAAAGATCTTATCACAGTCACTATAAGTGACCGCTAAGTCCACACTGCGAGGATTGCATTATAATCACTAAACATGACCGCACAGTCTAACATCCAAGTCACTGAACGTGACCGCACAGTCTAACATCCAAGTCACTGAACGTGACCGCAAAGACCACACCAATAGAGACATCAGGTGTGCCAAAAGACCAGCGTAAGTTGCAATCTCCCCCAAGACTCCCTAATTATACATGGAATAGGGGAATATACCTTCTGATACACATACAGATTAAAGTTTAAAAAAAATTGCAACATAATAAGCGCTTGACAGAATATCAAGGATCACTGGTTATATTGCAACTAAATTGAAACAGCTACGATCACAAGTGTGACGTAGGAAAAGTCACATGACATATTTTAAAATACCAGTCTCTCACTAACGGACCGGTAACAAACACCCGCCATAACAGCGAGTAGGTTATCTCATTTGGAACTTTAAGTTTTTTAAATTCAATATTTTGGACACTATTAATTGTTACATGATATAACAGGTACCTGATTATTAATAGCGGAAACATTAACTAAAGTTATCCAATTGTCTTTTCTGATGCAATCTATGTTATAAGGGAGACGTCCCTTTTTATCTTGTGTTGTTTTTAGCAAGTTATTAAATTTCTGTTTAATCATACAAATGTTTTATTAGTTTTTACATATAGATAAGAAGCCCATATATAGACAAGAAGCTTACATATATCAGTTCATACATAAAAGTTTATTTACATTATATATTTTTCATTAACTCTTCTAAACTGAATGTTGATAAATAACTTAGGATAATCTGCATTAAATATATAAATACAAAGATCCAGAGCGAGTGTCGGGAGGCGGACAGCCTCGGGATTCTGGTGCCTTCGAAAAGAGGACCTTTGCTAGATTATCGAACTCCTTGCAATTAGTAGATGTATGGAGATTGCGGAATGCAGAAAGCAAGGACTTTACTTGCATCTCTACAGCGTCGCCCACGGTGTCGCGGATAGACCTGTTTATGATCTCTTCTAACATCGTCCCAAGGGTTAACAAGGCCAAGATACACCCGGTAGTGGTCTCTGACCACGCACCAGTAGAACTTGTGATCTCTATGGGAGCAATGATTGCCAACAAGCAGACCTTGCGATTCCCAGGCTTCTTGTACACCTCGGATGCTTTCCTGAAGCACTTAACACACGCCTGGAATGACTTTTACACGGATAATCAAGCCCATCGGGACAATCCAGAATTGTTCTGGAATACTGCGAAAGCAGTCCTGACTGGGGATATCATCTCTTATGTGGCCGCTCTTCGAAAAAAGGCCCAGGCCAAATTACAGGCGCTACAATTAGCTCTCACGGAAGCCTACCAGGCCTACTGTGGCAAACCATGCCAGACTTCTAAGGATAGATACCTGGCCAGTAAGAGCGAGCTGGATGTGTTCCTTAACCATCAAGCTGTAAGTCAACTCCTTCGAACCAGTGCTAGGTACTATAGAGAGGGAGATAGGTCAGGCAGATTGCTGGCCTCACTAATAAATAAACATACGGCTCGCAAGCCCATAGCGGCCATCAAATACTGTAACAAAACTTACAAGACTCCGGAATCCATTGTGAAGGCTTTGGCACTCTACTACTCTAACCTATATACTAGCCAAAAGGACACAACCCAGGAGAGGGTGTCGGACTTTTGGAAAGACCTGGAGCTTCCTCAACTCAGAGATGAGCAACTTGAAGCTCTAAACTCCCCGGTATCCCCTGAAGAGATTCAAAAAACTATCTCCTCCATGTCCAATGGGAAAGCAGCGGGTCCCGATGGCCTACCCATTGAATTCTTTAAAATGTTGAAGCCCCAAATTACCCCTACTTTAACTAAACTCTATAACCAGTACTATAAGGAAATGATGGCTCCCTCCCAGACATTTACGATGGCACATGTATCGCTGATCTTGAAACCAGGAAAAGACCCCGGTCTCCCTGAATCATACCGCCCCATCTCCCTTCTCAATTCGGATTACAAGATTCTCATGAAGATCTTGGCTGATAGATTAAAAGTAATCCTGACAGACATTATTCATCCGGACCAAACCGGATTTATGTATCATAGAACCTCAGTGACGAACGTGCGGAGAGTGCTACACACTATTGCGCGTTTCGCAACGAACCCAGAAACCACTGTGGTGAGAGGGAACTCGGAGGCCTTCCTGCTATCCCTGGATGCAGAGAAGGCCTTCGATAGAGTAGAATGGAGTCATCTTATAGATACCCTGCGGCGCTTTGGCTTTGCGGGCTCATTCCTTACTTATGTAAGAAATATCTATACATCCCCTTGGGTCCACATTATGGCCAACGGATTATTTTCCCCACGCATCTCACTGCAAAGGGGCACACGCCAAGGATGCCCGTTATCCCCCCTCCTCTTTAACATGGCCTTAGAGCCACTAGCCGTCAAATTACGCTCGGCATATCCGGGCATTCTTTTAGGCCAGGAGAGGCTGCACCTCGCACTATATGCGGACGATATGCTTCTATTCGTAGAGCATCCCGCCAAACATATCCCGAAGATCCTGGCGATAATTGAAGCCTTTGGATCCTTTTCAGGCTACAAAGTGAACAACACCAAATCAGAAATTTTATGGTTACAAAAGGACAAGGTTCAACTGTTCCCCTATCCGTTCCAGGAGGCCAAACCTACCTTGACCTACTTGGGGATTCAGTTATCCCCCAGCGGTCAAGCTCTGTATTGCGACAATATCAGACGAGCATGTCGTAATGCCGCGACCACGATGGACGGATGGAGAAATTTGCCAATCTCTCTCTCGGGGCGCATAAGTCTTGTTAAGATGGTGATCCTGCCACGACTGCTGTACCCACTGCTGATGTTACCTTTTCTTATTAGCAGGAAAGACATGGCGGAGTATAACCGGGCCCTTTCAAAATTCCTGTGGAGGGGAGGTAGACCGAGAATAGCTCTTGTGAAGTTATATTCACATCCTTCGGAAGGGGGGCTGGGCCTGCCCAACCTGAGGTTGTATAACTGGGCATCACTTGGCCGCCTTGTGATCGACTGGCAACTGCAAACTAATCACTTCTACTCTCCAGAACTAGAGAGACAAGCCCTGGGTGGTCTCGATTTATCGGTCCTGCCCTTCACCCCCCCAGTGCCTTGCACGCACAGCTTTCAGACAGCTTCCTCTATAAGGACACAATGAGGGCCTGGCAACTAGCCCTCAAACAGGTTGACCGCTGCTGTGTGGCGTCTAGATTGATTCCATTGCGGAACAACACTAGCTTTCCCCCAGGAACGGACTCCTCTCCCTTTACCATGTGGGCCTCCAGAGGACTGGGCTCTGTCGGAGACGCTGTAGACCTGTCTAGAAAGTGCATTAAAGCTTTCACCGATCTTCAAACTCAATATGGGCTACCACGAGCCCACTTTTATGCATACCTGCAACTGAGACACTTTATAGACCATTCGATAAGAGGGGACCCACAATTTTGGGAGCCTCATGCATTCATCAGAACTGTGTCCTCATTTAAATTAGGCAACTTCTCCATTTCGGGAATGTATAGAACGCTCTTAAGCTCCATTGAATCTAAAAACATAACTCTGCTGGCTGATAAATGGAGGGGGAGTGTGGAAAGGGAAGACCTCACGGAATTAATCCAGCAGAGTGTGATGTGCGCTCGGAGAGCGACTTTATCCATGTCCCTGAGAGAATCCCAGTTTAGATTACTACACAGGGATTACATTATCCCTCAAAGATTGACCAAGTGGAAGCCCGGGGTAGTGAATGAATGTAGCAAGTGCAAATTGGCTAACCCAGACTTCCTTCACTTCTTTTACACATGCCCAAAGATTAGACAGTTCTGGGGTAAGGTTGCTTTTTGGATTACGAGCGCCATTAAGCTTAGAGTCCAACTAGAAATAGAACAAATTTGCTTCCTGGAATGGCGCGATCTCTGTTTCAGAGATACTCTCTTATTAAATACCATTATTTTAATTGCTAGAAAGACCATCTTGAGTGTCTGGGCAGAGAGCACTAGCCCCACCTTCAATGCATTCAAACATCGATTACACAAACAATTGCTTATTGAACAGCTGGACACTAAACTAGACACTACTAGGAGACTTAAACAGTTTATACTTAAATGGCGACGATACATCGAATCACTGAGCTTCGACTCCCAGAGACTAATCTTAAGCCCCTTTGTACATACTGAATATATGCTGACAGCATCCCTAAGAGGCGAATGGGGGTTCTTGTACCAGTCACGTGGTGTTGGGGCGGGAGAAGGGGAGAACACGACCATATAAACGCTTCCATGTGACTATAGGACCCTATCCACTACAGCCTTTGCCCCTTTCCCTTCTTCTCTTCCCTTTTTTTTTTTTTTTTTTATTATTATTATTATTATTTTTTATATAGAGTAGGTACTATGATTATTACAAGTCTTGCCAGGAACCCGATAGATAACTTACTAAATGAAGGTGTCACAATTGACTAATGGATGTGTAAAAGTTCAGTTAAATTAATAATGTTCCCCAAATAGGGGAGGAGGAAAAGAGGACAAGTAAAGGATGGATTAAGATATAATTCAAACTGTTGTTTTATTGTTTATTGAAGGCATACATGTACTGGATGAATATTACTTTTGTCAACTCCAGACCTGCGAGTCTGAATTGTATAAGTTCACATGTGCTTGTAACCTTTTCTTGTTCTCAATAAAAATAGTATTTAAAAAAAAAATATATATAAATACAAGATTGCAACATATATATAAAATATTAATTTAATTTAAAAAATAAAAATATTCAAATCATATAATTTAACGAAATGCTCTACCCATGCTAATTTAGCGCTGGACTACATTCACTACATAACTTACAGTCTAGAACATTTCTTTCAGTGGCTATGTGCATGGAAGTTTTAGGTCTCATAACTGCAGCATCGGGCGTGGTTCCCTTTGCTCGTTTTTCATCTAAGACCATTTTTGCTTTGCATACTGTCAATCAATGATAAAGGGATTGTTTTTGGATATCACAGTTGATATTCTTAAATCCGAACACTCTACTCTCTCTGTTTTGGTGATTAGTCTATAATAGTTTTATTCAGGGGGCCTCCTTTTGTTCGTCCTTCCTGGACTGTATTCTTAATGGATGCAAGTCTTACAGGTTGGGGAGCTGTCTGAGGGTCTCTGACAGCACAAGGGGTTTGGAAACTTCAAGAGGCAAGGTTTCCAATTGATATTTTAGGACTCTGCTATTTTCAGAGCTCTTTCAGGCTTGGAATCTTTTAGGAGATAATTTTTAATTTTTTGCTTTCAAACAGACAATATCACAAGTGTGGCATATGCCAATCATCAAATAGGGACTCACAGTTCCTTAGCAATTAAAAAGTATCTTGAATACGTTCTTGGATGGAATTCATCTCCTGTTTAATTTCTACAATTTTCTATCTCAGGTTTAGACATTTGGGAGGTGGATTATCTCAGCCGTCAGTCTTTACATCCGGGAGAGTGGTATCTCTATATAGATATGTTTCCTCAATTTCTCAGGTACCTTTTCAGGTCCAGGGATCCTCATGCGGAGATGGTGGATGCATTAGCAGTGTCTTGGTTTTGCAACCTGACTACATCTTTCCGCCTCTGTTTTTTTTTCTTCCAAGGGTGATTTCCAAGATCGTATTGGAACAATGTCATGTGTTTCTGATAGCATCAGCATGGCCTCACAGGTTTCTAGGATTTCAGAAGACTTCTAGTCTATTTGTTGTTTTTCTGGTTCCAGAGAAGGTTAGAAAGCCTCTGCCATTTCTTTGGCATCCTCGTTAAAGCTTTTGTTTTTCAAGGCTTATTTGAAGTCAGGGCAGGCTCCGCCTTAGAGATTTACAGCTCATTCTACTAAATTCAGTTGCCATTTCTTTGGCTTTTTCAGAATGAAGCTTCGGTTGATCTAATTTGCAAATCAGTAATTTAGCCTTCTTTTAGGGTTGCCACCCGTCCCTTAAAATACATTACACTTATAAGTTACACATGCTGCAGGGAGGAATATGAATGGTGCTGTCCAGAAACACAATACATGTTTCTTCTTGCACACCCTCCAGCATGTGTAACTCATAAGTGTCCAGGAAAACATGGCTGAGGTGGCAACCCTATCTTCTTTGCATATTTTTATTGTTTTTACCATTTTGATGTATTTTGCTTCTTCTGAAGCAGTCTTTGGTAAAAAAAAAAGTTCTTCAGGCAGCTGTCTCAGTTCGATTCCACTGCTTTACATTTAATTTTTTTTTTCAAGAAAAACGTAATTATTGTGTGGATTTAATTTCTCAGTGGAAATAGCTGTTGTTATTTTATCCCTCCCTCTCTAGTGACTCTTCTGTGGACTTCCACATCTTGGGTATTTCTATCCCATACGTCACTAGCTCATGGACTCTTGCCAATTACATGAAAGAAAACATAATTTATGTAAGAACTTACCTGATAAATTAATTTCTTTCATATTGGCAAGATTCCATGAGGCCCACCTTTTTATGGTGGTTATTTTTTTTTTGTATTAAAACACAATTATATGTCCAGTTCCTCTTTTTGTATGCTTTTTTACTTATAGGCATTTGAGGTTTGGGAAACTTTGCCCCCTCCTGGTAGGAATGTATATCCCATACGTCACTAGCTCATGGACTTGCCAATATGAAAGAAATGGATTTATCAGGTAAGTTCTTACATAAATTATGTTTTTTATAGGGTATGTGTATATATAATGTATGTATATGCATTATGACTTATATGAGAGGAAAGGGCAGTACAACCAGGGGGCTCTTGAGGGGTCCTATACCCAAGTTAGGGTCCTAACTTTGATTGGATTCTGCTCAACATGGGGTTTACTTGAGTAATAGTCACTAAGTGACGCAAAGACTAGTTTTTAGAGGGCAGATGTTTAAATTATGTATGTATTTGCCATTATCACCTATGAGAGTGAATAGGGGCAGTGTATTCAGGGGGCTCCGGGGGGGGTCTTATCCCCTTAGGTTCCTAACTTTGATATCATTGTGTTATGCTCAGTCAGGGGTATGCTTGTGTATTAGTCACTAAGTGACACAAAGCTTTTTTTTATTTATTTTTATTTGATTTTATTTAACATTGAAATCCTTATTAGGTTTTGAATAATTAAAGGAACATGAAACCCAAAAAAATTATTTCATGATTCAGATAGAGAATACAATTTTAATCAACTTTCTATTATTATTAACAGGTATTTGTAGAGCGCCAACAGATTCTGCAGCGCTATAAACATAGTTGATATACAGGATAACATTATAGGGTTCAAATAGGTAGAGGGCCCTGCTGAGAGTTGCACTTTTTTAGTTGGTTCTTATGAAGGCGATCTACAAGCAGCTGGGCTCATAGGCTTACATTCTAAGAGGTTCAAGGGGAAAGCGATGGAGTTAGGAAAGTTTAGTGTTGGTTGTATGCATCCATGAATAGTAGTCTTTAGGGAGCACTTGAAGCTGTTAAAACTAGTGGAGAGTCTTGTGGAGCGAGGCAGGGAGTTCTACAGGATGGGGGCCAGTCTAAAGAAGTCCTGTAAATGGGAATGTGAGGCAGTAACAAGAGAGGAGGAGAGGAGGAGATTGTGAGCAGAGCGAAGGGGACGGAAGGGAGAGTATCTGGAGACAAGGTCTGAAATGTAGTGGGGAGCAGTGCAGTTGAGGGCTTTATATGTCAGCGTGAGGATTTTGTGTTTAATCCTGGAGGCAAGAGGAAGCCAGTGAAGGGATTGGCAGAGAGGTGCAGCAGATAAAGAGTGATGTGTAAGGAAGATGAGCCTGGCAGAGGCATTCATTATGGATTGTAAAGGAGCTAGGCGGCAGCTAGGTAGACCAGAGAGGACAGAGTTGCAGTAGTCAAGACGGAAAAGGATGAGAGTGGATTAAAATCTTAGTTGTCTTGTGTAAGGAAATGTCTAATTTTAGAGATTTTTTAAGGTGGAAGCGGCAGGATTTAGCCAAGGACTGAATGTGAGGAGTGAAGGAAAGATCTGAGTCAAGTGTGACCCCTATATTACTATATTTCTATATTACTTCTATTATCTAATTTGTTTCATTGTCTTTTTATCTATTGTTGAAGGAGCAGCAATGCACTACTGGTTTCTAACTGAACGAATGGGTGAGCCAATGGCAATCTGTATATATATATATGCATTAGTGGTTCAAGTGAACAGAGGCACTCGCCGTGTATAAAGAAATTAGTGCTTTATTTTAATCCCATTTGAGTAAACGTTTTCGGGCTGTGATGCCCGTCATCAGACTCCTGTGATTACAAACAGTGCAAAGTGTGATTACCTGACAGGGGCTAAATAGCCCACGAGCTGTCCTGGACGCCACCGGCCCCTCCGCTGCCGCATCGGAAACCCGGAAGTGACTCCAGGACAGCTCGTGGGCTATTTAGCCCCTGTCAGGTAATCACACTTTGCACTGTTTGTAATCACAGGAGTCTGATGACGGGCATCACAGCCCGAAAACGTTTACTCAAATGGGATTAAAATAAAGCACTAATTTCTTTATACACGGCGAGTGCCTCTGTTCACTTGAACCACTAATGCATGTTAATAATTTGGGAGCACCCCGACGCTGAAAGAGAATAGTGAGTGCTGGTATTCTGGATTGATATATATATATATATATATATGCAGAGACCAATCAGCAGCGAGAACCTAGGTTCTATGCTGCTCCTGAGCTTATCTAGATAAATCTTTCAACAAAGGATAACAAGAGAAGGAAGCAAATTAAATAATAGAAGTAAATTGGAAAGTTGTTTAAAAATGTATTATCTATCTGAATCATGAAAGTAAAATGTTGGGTTTCATGTAATAACTACAAATTTTATAACTTCAAGGTGGGTACTTTCAATAAGAGTTGACTTGGCTTCTAGCAAAATAGAGTTTTCAAGAAAATGAAAAAAGGGAGAATATCATACACCTCACCTCATTGAAATATATGCTGTTTGACATTTCAAATGCGGAACCTGTCACTGACGTTGAATTAACCTGGTTTGTTTAGACTTTTACACAAATGTGCCAGAAAAAAGTAAGAGTATGTGTGTATTTCCGTAATTAGAAAAATGCATCCAAATTTATTCATAACATATATACACATTACCTGCGTGTGATAGATAAATCTTAACTTGATTAGAACCAAATTCCATTACTAACTTCTAACAAATAACTTTAGTAGCATTATATGAAACTATCTTATTTATAAACTCTTTAGTGAGATGTGTCTCACAACAATAATAGGCAACTCATTGTGTAAGACCTGAAGAAAATGGATAATTATTCTCGATGATTTAAATCAATGTTTTATTCTTTATTCATAAGGTCCTCCGACCTAGATGGCGCTAAATATAATATTTTTACGTGGAGTGGAAGGTTTTGATTTGCCTGACACTGGCTCAACGTAGAAGAACGCCACGGAACAACAACTTACTGAAAAGGGAGGGGCTTATGGGTGTGTTTATGCGTCTTCCCTGCGCTCTGATAGTGGTTGCTATGGAGATCTATTTGTACAAAAATGTCGGCGCCGTGTGTTGTTGTTTTCTATATTGTGCTGTACTGATTAGCTATCAAAACCGCTAGTTTGTTTGAAATTCGTTGTTACGAAGGTTATTGATGGACATTATTTAACCCCTTTCAATAGTACTGTCAAACCAATGCTGTTTAATTTTGTATACAGACACACATCACTGAAGAAAAAGCTATTTTGTGTTTTGAAACGTTTTATTATTGCAAAGATTAAAATATTCTAATTTTCATGAAAACATTAATATGGAAACATTTTCAGTAATTCATCACCTTTTGATAAGGAATATTAATTATGGACATTTGTGGTTACATGATACAATTTTAATGTAAAACTTTTTTTTTTTTAAGGTAAAGTCAAAATGAAACTACTAAGATTAAGTTAAAATATGTAATTTAAGTCACTATTCAATCGACCTGTATTATCAAATGTGCTTTGTTTCTTTTGGTATCTTTTGTTGAAGAGTAAACCTAGATAGGCTGATAGGAGCTTAGGAGTGTGCACGTCTTTAGCAGCAGTGTTTACCGCTATGTATTACACTGCTATAAACATTAATTTTGATTTTAATGTACCTTTAAAGTAGGTGTGTTTTTAAAGGGAGATGCTTAAACAGATATAGGTCAAAACTGAAATTTGCATGGGGCATTTCAATTGCCAATATAAGGATTTTTGTAATCTACTTGCATTAGCAAAAATGCTTCTGGTAAAAGTTATTACTGGTTAAGGTCTTTATGACATAAAACACAGTAGTGCCAGCTCGCTGAGCAGGCATGGTGTTTAAATCCAGATGCTCTAGTCACATGTACCATATGCACATATGCCTCTGAAACGGTAATAACTTTTACTAGAAGCATTTTGGCCAATGGAAGTATGCTGCAAAAATGCTTCTTTTCAAAATTGAAATGCACCTATGCATTTGACAGTTTTCACAACTAGAGGACGTTATATAACATTGTTCTCATGCTGTGGAGTTACTTATGAGAGGGCACTGATTGGCTAAAATGCAAGTCTATCAAAAGAATTGAAATATGGGTTCAGTCTGTAGAGGCTTAGATACAAGGTAATCACAGAGGTAAAAAGTATATTAATATAACCATGTTGGTTATGCAAAACTGGGGAATGTGTGATAAAAGGATTATCTATCTTTTTAAACAATAACAATTCTGGAATAGACTGTCCCTTTAAATATACATGGTTTTTTATTAGTTCACATTAACCTATCCACATGTTGGTAAACTTTGTTCTATGTTACTTTATTCTGTGGTGGTCAATATATATGTTTATTGTTTAATTACAATAGCTGTTTTTTCCATTAGGTAATGCAATAGGGTCTGTTTTTGCCCAGGTAGAAGGATCAACAACTTTTTAAGGGGTAGTTCTAATAAAATGATGCCTTCCCACTGCTATGCTCTCCAAATGTTTTATGTACTAAGTTTATTAAAAATGAATTATCCCTGGTTGTTTCTTGGTGTTACATGACCCCACTATTTATCCCTGGCTATATCTCCAGTTCTAAGAAATAGGAGATCAAATTGCTGGGATGGTGGTTTCAGGTACAGGATATTACCCAGTGAAGAGGGTTGCACAAAAATAAGTACACTACTGCAATGTAGGAAACTTTTTGGGCACTTCTCAGAGGGACACATACCTTAATTGTCAAGTGTAAAACCTGCAATCCATTAATTTACATCTTACTTATTTTTTTTTCTTTATCAAATGCAAAACATCAAAGTCAACAGTAATCTGCTGCTTTAAAAAGAGTAAGTGTTAAAGGTCATTAAAAAGATAGTAGTTACACACAAATCTTGAATCCAGTGACCAAAAATACAGTACACGTTCTATTCATTACTACGTAATATAGTCCTTAGGGCTTATCAAGGTCACTGAGAATCAGGCAAAACATCAACAAGATGAAAATTGTAACATTAAATAACACATAAGCTTTATGTTATACAGATTCAGAAGAGTTAAAAAGTGCGGAAAGGGTGCCTAATGGCAACTCTAGCATCTTAGTTTCTGTGTTCTCTGTTCCTGGCTTCCTATAATCTCATTAGCAGATATGTTTGTGGCTTTGCACTGCATTTAGCAGATCAATGGACACATTAAATTAAAGTGATGGAGTAAACAATCTTTACCTAAAGCAGAGGTGGCAAACTTATGGAATTAGTGTCCAATGTGGCACTCCAGATACATTTACTGGCATACAATCTCTGGACTACCACCACTTGGTTGCTGCAATTGAAGTACTTGAGATTTTTTTTTTAAATGATTTATTAAATCTTGCTATATATCAGCAATTATGCTTTAAAGTGAAAGTAAATCCTAGAGTTTTACATGCGATAGGATTTACTATTGAAACAAATAAAGGGCACTTTCATTCATGAAGCATAAGATACTTCATATAGAAAGCTCCATTATTTGATTCAATCGATCGCCGCTCTTAGCTCCTACAGCAGCGCATGGCTAAAATATTTTTTGGCTAAGAGGTGACGTTTTCACTTCTTAGCCAATAGCCGTGCGGTAAATCCGGCTCCCATGGGCGCCAAGCTGGATTTACTGCACAGCTATTGGCTAAGAGGTGAAAACGTCACCTCTTAGCCAAAAATTATTTTAGCTGTGGGCTGCTGTAGGAGCTAAGAGCGGCGATCGATTGAATCAAATAAAGGAGCTTTCTATATGAAGTATGTTATACTTCATGAATGAAAGTGCCCTTTATTTGTTTCAATTTACTTTCACTTTAATGGATATATAAGCAAAAAAATAACGTTTCTATAATGTCACTTAAAATTAAAGTGAAAGCAAATCTTTGTGTTTTACAAACGCTAGGATTGACTTTTGAAACAAATAAAGGGCACTTTCATTCAGAAAGTATAAGATACTTCATGAATGAAAGTCCCCTTTATTTGTTTCAAAAGTCAATCCTAGCGTTTGTAAATCAGTTTGGAGAACAGTTTAAACCGTTAGCTGGGCATCCAGGTGAATTATTTTGTCCTCGCGTTGCCAACATTTCATTGAGGATGCGTGCGTAACTGCAGACGGACATTACAAACGCAATTATAGTATATATATATATAAATAAAATTCAGACATTTTATTGGGAAAAGTGCATATTCACGTATGCACTAATGAGATTAAAATAAAAAAGTGCTTCAGCACTCTGTTTAAGGACCACCCCGTCAGGTTTGCTAGGGTGCAACATTGCACTGTAGGTGTGTTTTCTGTCTCTGGTATTTTATAGTCTTTGTTAGAGGTCTCCAGTAACACAGTAGAATAAAACAGACTCAAACACCGTGGTTACATTCTTAAAACGGACTTTCTTTTCATACGCTCTTTCTAGTTGCCATTTTTGTACTGAAGACAAACTGGAAAATGTTTATTACGCTTTTGAAATTTGAAAGCTAAACATATTCCCGCCTGAATCTGTTGCCATCGAGAGTAATATCACATGACAACACCACGCCCACTTCCATCACTGACCAATCGACGCTGGTCTTTCGAAGCCCCACCCTTTACAGGAAGTGCTGTGTTATTCTTACCGGTATTCGGTACCCGCTGAAATTCTTTAGTTAATTGGCTTTGTGAGATAGTAGTAGCACTTTTTGGTTTCCAGACCAATAAGACTGGATTCCTGGTGGTTGATTACTCCGGGGTTTATTAGATACTAGGCGCATCCTATAGGGATGTATGGGGCGTGAGCTTATACAGTAGGCGTGGTCATGTTGGTTTGTTGTAGTCGTTCATCATCAGTTATATCTTATAGCAAACTATTGGGGTTACGGCCTGACAGTGAACGCTAAGCTACGATATAGAGCTCAGACAATTCTGTGTTACGGAACACAGTTGGCCTGTAGCACCGTTGTACAGTAATACGACCAACACTAGATCGGTGTCAGGCCCCGGTTGCTAATTTCGACGACCAGTTAGGGATCGCTGCTATTGTGACCCAGAAAGGCGCACCGGAGCCCATCACTCCGTTTCAGTTTGGAGCCTGACAACTGACATGGAGCAGCTCCCCAGCAATCTGCAGGTTCTGCTGCAGGCTGCCGAGTACGTGGAGCGGAGGGAGCGAGGTGAGACGCCCGTCAGCGGTGATATCCACAGGCAGCAAACTGTCATACGGTGTCAGATTTCGATCAATGTCACACCTTCCATTTACCTCAGTCCGAACGATCGTGTCACACAATTATGTCCCCTTCTTCCTGACAGTTGTCAGGGTTTGTAGGAGGCCCCCTGCTGCTTCTGTTGTGTCCTCCCCCTCCATTAATTGTCTGCTCTGTCTCTTGTGGTGCTACCATCCTCTGTGGCCGTCTTCCCTTCCTTTGTATACTTGTAGCCCCTTCTGAATTTTGTTCCTTTTCGTTTCCCCATTAATCTTCCTTCTGCTTCCTCTTGTTTTTTTGTTTTCTATCCCCTGCTTTAATGACATTAGAATTCCCTTTTTATTACACCTCTTAGATTTTCTATACTTCTCACCATATATATATCTGCCATTGTTTTTCTCCATACCACATTTTGTTAAGCTTGTACTCCACACCTTTTCCTAATTAAGTTGGACTGTTTACAATACACCCTGCCTGTCTTGTGCCCCCAAATCCATCTTCACTTTGTATAGTTTTGTTCTCATAATGCTATCTATGTATCATCCTAATCAGTCTATGTATTAAGCATATGATCCATTTCTGCCTTTTCTAAAAATGTAATGTTCAATGATTTATTTTTAAAGCAGTGGTTATCAGCCAGTTAGTCTACACATTCAACTATGTCAATGTTACATGGAGGGGTTTGTTGCTAGCCTTAATGGGAGAGGTGAGTGGTAAATTTCCATGTATTTTATCTCAATTGCTGATTTTATATTGATTAACCAAGTAATTTTTATCTTTAGATGTTTCAATAGTCCTACATACACCTGGCACCAAAATGCCAAAGTTGAGATACAATATAGTGTGCAAGAGCAACATTTCTCAACCTGCATCACTAAATACTTTTCAGTACTATTTTTAAAATATTAAAGTGATGGTAAACCTCTATGTTGATAGTAACAATATCTGTTTTAAAGTAAAAGATGAGCACTTTCATTCATGAAAGGCATTGTAAATGCTTTATTTTTTTAAATTAATTGCTGTTCATGATTTTGTATATTTCGCCATTCCTCTGTCTGTAATGGATACTCTATTTTTGCCTTAACTGACGATTCAGGCTGTAGCCAATCGTATCGCGCTCCCTTTGGTGTAAGAAAACAAAACTTGCTTGACTCCAAAGGGGGCACAATACGATTGGCTACAGCCTGAACTGTCGGTGAAGGCAGAAATAGAGTATCAGTTATGGGCAGAGGTACAGCAAATATATATAAAAACATGAGGGTAATTATAAAAAATATAATAATAAAGCGGTTACAATGCATTTCATGAATAAGTGCCAATTTTTTACCTTGATTAAATATATTGTTACTATAAACATAGAAGTTTACCTACACTTTAAGTACCTCTTGTTGTGGTTAATACAAGTTATCAATGAGTATAAACGGTTAGCACGGTACCGTTATAAGCATTATTTTGCATCATAAAAATAACATATGTTTAAGGCAAGTGTTAAAATTTTAAATTATGATAACATTCCATTTTTAAAATTTACCATAACACAATCCCGCCATTGAAATCACGTGATTGCATGATTTCACTTTTTTTTCCGATGTAGATAAATTAGTCCGAGCGGGAAGGGGTTAAATAAATCAATTCATATTTTGATGAGGGTGTCACACCAGATTGGCTTGACACTCTCTGCTAGATAATCACTGGACTATGGATTTAGTTTAAGGTACCCCCCACACACATTAAAACAAAAAGCTTTTTCTTTGTGGGACTTAAAGAGCTTAACAACTGGAAAAGTTATTATTTAATAATCCTCTGGGTTTTTAATCATGTGATCAATTGGCAATTGTTAATGTAAACACAAGAGAAACTGCAGTCCGTATTTATCAAGCAGCGGTCATCAGTCCCTAACCTCTTCTCCACCTCTTAGGTGGAGAATTTCAATCTCCCTGTTCTTGTCCGACAGGGAAGATTGACAGATCCCGCCTGCACGTGATTGGCTGTGCACGTGGCGGGGCGGCACAAAAGCGCAAAATAGCGCTCTTGTGCAATGCGCAATTCAGCTCACGGCGGACAGGGGTGCATTTGTACGCCCCTGTCCACCATTGCTTGATAAATTGAGCCCTAAATGTTAAGGTAGGAATATTATCCACAAAACCTAATGGGTGAAATCTGCATGTGATATTATTGTAATGAAACCCTAACTGTAATCGTGAAATTAGCCAATGTTGGCACAATAGTTTCAAAAACTCAGGACACCTTATCTTAAAACAAACAAACAAAAAGCTTTCAAGCCATCAATGTCATGGATTTTTATCCTACTACCCAGTTAAATATATGGTGTATATGCTATTCAGATTCATTTGCCACTTTTTCCTGCACTAAAGTAGTTTGTTTACCCGGCACAGTAAATCCCATCAGATACACAGCCCAGATCAAATTTGACATACTTTTTAGGAACAAAATGAATTGCAGTGACCTGCCCACTAAACAAATGTCTGATTTTAAAAATAAAAAAGAGGAGCCCTGAGTTTACCCCGGGGTTTTGTTCCTGAAGTAATAGTTGTAAAATTAACATGTATATATTATGTAAGTCAATGGGAAGTAAATGAGTTGGGGTCCAGGTCCCTTTCAAATGTGATATTTTATTATTAAAACTTAAAGGGACAGTATACACTCATTTTTCATATAACTGCATGTAATAGACGCTACAATAAAGAACAAGATGCCCAGATACTGATACAAAAATCCATGAGAACGGTTTAAAAACTTACTTAGAAACTCTGTTTAGCTATGTTGAAAAGTTAGCTGGAAAGCCCATTGCAAGTGGGAAATAAGACACTCCCCCCTCCCCTTCTTTTGCATATGAAAAGACCCTTTACACAAACAGGAGCAAGCTGGAGTAGGTAGCTGACGGTATTCTCATTAAACTTTGGGGCTTGGTTAGGAGTCTGAAAATCAGAGCAATGTTATTTAAAAATAAGCAAAACTATACATTTAAAAAAAAATAAAAAAAAAATCAAACTTTATGGGCTGTATAAATATATCGTCTACAAAACATATATGCAAAGAAAAAATGAGTGTATAATGTCCCTTAATACATATTGTATGTTATAATTATATATTGCATTAGTTAAAGGGATAGGTCAAAAATGAAATGTGCGTGGATGCATCTCAATTTGAAATATAAGTATTTTTGCAATATTCTTTCATCAGCAAAAAATGCTTTTATTAAAAGCTATTACTGTTTTTCTGAGACATACGCACATATCCTGTGATGGCCTGTGCACCAGTATTCAAACACAATACTTAGAGAGTTGGCGGTGGTGTGTATGTGCTTCTAAAGACATCATTTGTGTCCTACAAACCATTGCCAACTCTCTGAGAAGGTGTGGTGTTTGACTACTGGTGGTGTGGTGTTTGACTACTGGTGCATGGACCCTCAAAGAATATATATGCGTATGCTGCTGAAAAACGTGAAAACATTTCCTAGAAGCATTTTTTTCTAATGAAGGTATATTGCAAAAAAATGTTATGCTTCAAATTGAAATGCATTTGTGTACATTTCATTTTTTACCTTTCTATCCCTTTAAACCCCTGAAATTAATGCTGTAAAAGTCAAACGGCTATATAAAAACAGTTTTTATGCTTTTGAGTCCTGTCGCTATCCATCAATATGGCAGTGTGGAGTTCTCTTTATTAACCGGTGGACAATCCCTTTGTTTTTTTTTGTTTTGCTGTTAGCTTCAATATTAAAAAGGCCAGCATTTAAAAATATTTTTAAAATGTTACTGCACTTGTATATGCACAATGGCAATTTTTTTTTTACAGCTCAGTGTACTGGTCCTTTAAGAAAGCAAACGAAACTACTCGTGTGCCCAGAGGCACAACTTTTTTTTCACTTTCTGCAATGATAATTTTTTTTAGTGAAAAATTTTCTGCAGGTCATTTTTAAATAAAATTCAATTTTAAATTAGGCAGTTATACTAAAGCACCAGTACAATTGCAATGTGTTGGTTAACTGGAGAATAAAGCCATTTTTAAAGTTTTAGAATATATTGTAGTAGTTAAAAATTGCATTTGAAATTAGCTGCAGACAAAAAAACTGAAATTGTAAAATTTCTCTTGAATAAATTTGTTTCCTTTTCTCTTAATCTAACAGAAAAGTTTAGCATTAAAAAAGGTGCATTGCTCAAACAAACGTCTTACATTCAGAAAAAAACAGCTTTGCAGACTGGGAAAATCTAGGGGGGTGGGTTTGACAACAATCCCTAAGAGCCAGTCAACAATTAATGCACTGCTGCTTTACAGCACTACTGCATATTTGACTGTTCACTTCAAACAGCACTTTGCTCTGGATGCGCTGTTTTAAAGAAAACTTACTTAGTGCAGCCAGAGAACAGCTTTGTTTGAAGAGAACAGCCTATGGTGGAGCAGTGCTGCAAAGTTAAAGCGCTAACAGTTCCTGCATGCGTCCTGTTCTTTCTGCAGACATGCTGCATTTTCTGCAATGACATCTCAGATCACTGTATGTTCTGCCTTGGGGCTCATGTGCAGGAATTTCTTTCAGTCACAGCCCCACAAAGGGGGCTGGGGTTTCTACAGGAAGACAAATGAGTAGCTTTTCCTTTGAATTGTTGCTAGGAGACACCATAAAATAGCTGCAGTCAGTTTTTTGCCCACTCTGAGGACTTCGGTACGTAGCAAATACAGTGTGACTGTAGAACCTAAGTTATGTAATGTCTGCTTCTCTCTCAAGGTTGTGGATATACTGAAAATTTCTAAGTGCTCATTTTTACAAATATATATAAGTTTAGGCACCCCTGACAATTTCCATGATTTGCATTTATAAATAATTGGGTGTTTGGATCAGCAATTTCATTTTGTTCTATCAAATAACTAATATTTCAGTAGTGAAATGAGGTTTATTGGATTAACAGAAAATGTGCAATATGCATCCAACAAAGTTAGACAGGTGCATAAATTTGAGCACCCTTGTCATATTGTTGATTTGAATACCTTCAACTACCTAGCACTGGTTAATTGGAACACACAATTGGTTTGGTGAGACAATTAAGCCTTGAACTTCAGACAGGTGCATCCAATCATGAGAAAAGGTATTTAAGGTGGCCAATTGCAAGTTGTTGTTCTCTTTGACTCTCCTCTGAAGAGTGGTAACATGGGGGGCCTCAAAACAACTCTCAAATGACCTGAAAGCAAAGATTGTTCAACATTATGGTTTAGGGGAAGGCTACAAAAAGCTATTGCAGAGATTTAGGCTGTCAGTGTCCACTGTGAGGAAATGGAAGACCACACGAACAGTTCTTATAAAAGGGATACTAAACCCATTTTTTTTTTTTCTTTCATGATTAAGATAGAGCATGCAATTTTACGCAAACTTCTAATTTATTCCTATTTTTCTTCGTTCTCTTGCTAATTTTATTTGAAAAAGAAGGCACCTAAGTGCTAAGGAGAGAGACAATATTTGGTTCAGAACCCTGGACAGCACTTGTTTATTGGTGCTGTCCAATCAGCAAGGACAACCCAGGGCGTTAACCAAAAATGGGCCGGCTTCTAAACTTACATTCTTGCTTTTCAAATAAAGATAGCAAGAGAATGAAGAAAAATTGATAATAGGAGTAAATTAGAAAGTTGCTTAAAATTGCAAGCTCTTTCTGAACCATGAAAGAAAAAATTGGGGTATAGTTTCCCTTTAAGGCCAGAAGTGGCAGGCCAAGTAAAATATCGGAAAGGCAAAAGGATGGTGAGAACGGTCAAAAACAGACCACCTCCAAAGACTTACAACATCATCTTGCTGCAGATGGTGTCACTGTGCATCGTTCAACAATTCAGTGCACTTTGCACAAGGAGAAGCTGTATGGGAGAGTGATGCGAAAGAAGCCTTTTCTGCACACGCCACAGTCGCTTGAGGTATGCAAAAACACATTTGGACAAGCCAGCTTCATTTTGGAAGAAAGTGCTGTGGACTGATGAAACAAAGATTGAGTTATTTGGTCATAACAAGGGGCGTTATGCATGGCAGCAAAAGAACACAGCATTCCAAGACAAATACTTTCTACCCACAGTAAAATTTGGTGGATGTTCCATCATGCTGTGGGGCTGTGTGGCCAGTGCCGGTACTGGGAATCTTGTTAAAGTTGAGGGTCGCATGGATTCCACTCAATATCGGGAGATACTTGAGAATGTTGAGGAATCATTTACAAAGTTGAAGTTATGCCAGGGCTGGATATTTCAACAAGACAACAACCCAAAACATTGCTCAAAATCTACTCTGGCATTTATGCAGAGGAACTAGGTACAGTTTTCTGGGATGGCCATCCCAGTCGTCAGACCTGAATATCATTGAAAATCTGTGGGGTGATTTTGAAGCGGGCTGTCCATGCTCGATAACCATCAATGGAGATGTTTTGCAAGGAGGAATGGTCCAAAATACCTTCATCCAGAATCCAGACACTCATTACAGGCTATAGCCTATAGGAAGCGTCTAGAGGCTGTTTTTTCTGCTAAAGGAGGCTCTACTAAATATTGATGCAATATTTCTGTTGGGGTGCCCACATTTATGCACCCGTCTAATTTCGTTTGGATGCATATTGCACATTTTCTGTTAATCCAATAAACCTAATTTCACTTCTGAAATATTACTGTGTCCTGTTACTGTGTGTATGTTGTTATCTCTCTATCTCACGCTAAAGAAGCCCTGTTTTTTAAATCCCTTTGACAATTCTTTTTGTGGATAGTGACATTTTCTTTTTAGATGCTTCAAAGGAAAACTGTAACTGAGGCCAGCTATGCTATAATTATTGATGCTACATTATTTAGCTTGGACATAAATGTGTGTGTGTGTATTCACATGCCAGCAGGTAAAATGGATGATTGGGAACACATTTAATGGGAGATAACTTTATACTCTAATATCCCTTTAACCTATCAGGTAGTTCTGGGCAATAGTTTCTGTGTTGAAGACGCACATACAAAAAAGCTGCATAATATGTAAAATGTAATGAGAGAGGGACTGACACTGGGAGCAGGTGTAAACCAGCAAAGGTGGTATCAAAAAGGGACATTGCGGTGCTAAAATTACAATACATAGATACTTTTCTAGTTATCTCTGAAAATTGAATATTTTCAACACAGGAGATAAGATTAACATACTCAAGCTTTTCACATGACTGTTTCAATGGGCTGATCTGAAATGGTAAAATTCAGCTGATTTGGCTAACTGATGTAAATTCTTCAAAAAACATTTCTTTAGATTGGATTTTGCAGTATAGGGATCAATTGTTGATACCCACACTGTGCTTATATAAATTGTAATTAATGTCCCTTTACTTATTATAAAGGTTGTTAACTTATGTTTTTATTTTTACAGTAGGTTTAAGTAAATTTAGTTTTCCATATTTTGATTATATTTGAGCATAATAAAGGGATAGAAAGGTCAAAATTGCATGAGTGCATTTCAATTTCAAATAGAAGCATTTTTGTAATATGCTTCTAGTAAACATTAGCAGCATACACGCCAGTATTCAAGCTCAAAGAGCTGGCGGTGTTGAGTGTATGCCACTGAAAACAGTAACTTTTACTAGAATGTTTGTTTGCTAATGGAAGTCTTTTGCAAAAATGCTTCTATTTAAAATATATATACCTATATAATATATAATATACCTATGTACATTCCAGTTTTGACCTTTTTTATTATATCCCTTTAAGCTTTCATCTGCTTGTCAGAAGGATTCTGTTGTCTTAAAGGGACAGTCAAGTCCAAAAAAAACTTATGTTTCAAATAGGGCATGTAATTTTAAACAACTTTCCAATTTTACTTTTATCACCAATTTTGCTTTGTTCTCTTGGTATTCTTAGTTGAAAGCTAAACCTAGGAGGTTCATATGCTAATTTCTTAGACCTTTAAGGCCGCCTCTAATCTAAATGCATTTTCATAGTTTATCACCACTTGAGCGCATTCGTTCACGTGTTTCATATAGATAACATTGAGCTCATGCACGTGAATTTACCATGGAGACGGCTCTGATTGGCTAAAATGCAAGTCTGTCAAAATAACTGAAATAAGGGGGCAATCTGCTGAGGCTTAGATAAAAGGTAATTACAGAGGTAAAATGTGTATAATTATAACTGTGTTGGTTATGCAAAACTGAGGAATTAGTAATTAAGGGATTATCTATCTTTTTAAACAAAATAAATCTGGTGTTGACTGTCCCTTTAAACAGACCCACTGGTGTAACCTCTAACTTCACAGCAAAATGCCCTTTTTTTTTTTTTTTTTTTTTTTTACTCCTCTCAGGTAAAGGAAACTAAATGATTGCTTCATTTTATTCAATGCAGAAGCAGAGCATGGATATGCTTCCATTCTACCGTGTGACACAGCTGTTTCTGGGAGAAGAAAGCGACAAAGAACCACCAGCAATCCTGACAGTGTGAGGTGAGGGGTAAACGCCAGCACTGTAGAATAGTTTAGTACCAAAGTCCAAGAATGTGAAGGACTTCATTACATAGGAAACAATGCTTCCACCTACTGTTTGAGCAAATGTGCAACATGGTAAAAAAAACTTCCATATATTGCTCCAGTCATGTGCACCCACCTACACATGTCTACCTACTTTTTTTTTTTAACAAAGGAACAAAGTAAATTTTAGTTATAGTATTGAATAGGTGTATGTGTGTAATTTTTTTTAATTAAAAAAAAAAAAACTAAAGCATACAAGCTAGTCCTATCCAGCACTAACTAATCTCACAAATCATTGGATACATTTCT